>NC_091791.1:178067500-178367500 GCF_041296235.1 Equus asinus | reverse complement strand
TGCACACATGCATGCACACACACACACACACAAAGAGAGACAACTACTTAAAGAAGATTCCTCTAATAATTTTTCTGTCTTTAAAAAGATAGTGAAGTAGACTACAGATGTGACATTATCGTATAATAATTGTTCAATTATATGTTCAATTTAGCTCTTATTGTATTTAGAGATTTTTTTAATATCTTAAACTAATTTTGATTTGATTCTCCTAAGCCAGACTTTCCCAGGAATGTCTTGCAGAATACTACTGTTCCAGGATGCTCACAGGTGTCTGCAATCACCTGTTCGGGAAACAAAGCGCACTACCTACCCTGCCCCCAATCCCCAATCTTTGCTCAAACCCAAATGCTCACAGAGTCCAAAGGCTTGCGGAGTTCTGGAGACTCAGATGAGAAAGCAGCCCTGGCCATACTGACTGAGTTTTGGGTCCATGATAAATGATAATCAGCTGGTGTCACTCTGTTCTACGTCATTCCAAGCTGATGCTGGTAAGAATAAAGTAACGTCTACTACCATTAAGGACTAAGGTAAAGCCGAAACCAACACTGTAAGGTAGCCCAGATTTGCAGACATCTATATATATCAGGAAATTATTCACATTCATATTCGATGCATAACCCTAAGATTTTCTGAAACCTCCATCCACTTTTAAAATTGAAGGTATAATTATCCTTCTGTTCCACTTTAATCTCCAAACCATTTGGCCACCCTTAGTGCCTGAGAAAGAATTAAAGATATGTTCCCACACCTTGCAAATAATCTTCCTATCAGCAGGCCCCAAACAAAAGCTGCCCAACATAATGATAATTTTAAGCTTGTAGCCAAAGGAAACACTCATTGACCAGCCCCAAGCTGGGTGATCGGATTCCCTCCAGTGGCTTCCGTGGAACAGCCTGTCACAGGCAACTTTTGTTGAACACCATGTGCCAGGCACTGTGTGTGCTATCTCATCTAATTCCCACAGTAACCATGAGGTAAAAACTGACCATCTCCACTTGAGGTTCGGGAGACTGAGGCTTAGAGAGTTTAAATAATTTGCCCAAGTCTACATAACTAAGAGCAGGGATGCAAATCCAGGCATAACTGATTCAAAAGCCACTCGTCTACGTTACGCTGAACTGTGTTGGCCTGTTTTGTTATTGGTTTTCTCCACTTGCACTGGGAATGCTGAGAGGCAAAATGATGACTCTTCTTTGTACCTCAGTATTTTCTCCAGTCTCTGATGCAAATTAGGCATTCAGTGAATATTTACTGAACTAAAGCTCAGTATTTTTAGATTTATTTTCTCATTTTCCTAGATCCTGGCTACTTGAGATAATTAATTTTGTGACTAGGAAGACCCCACTTATTATTAGCACTAATTACAGTCACATGGCCAAAATCCAAAGCTTTCCTCCACAATAATGGTTAACCTCAACCCCCTTCTCCTCACCCACACCTGTCACACTACTTTCTCAGTGAACGATGACATATGTTTACTCTGCTAATCAAAGTTCGTAGGATACGTGAAAACTCGAAGGGATATAGACCTGTCCCATATATACACATACTATCACGAAAATCCTTCTGGAAGTGATCCCTTCTGCTCTTAACGTGGAAAGGTGCCCTTTCTGGCATCACAGGTGATGGATTCTGTGCAACATACAGCAGAAGAATCATATGTGTACCTCAATGTCCACTCATAATTTACAGCAATGGATGATGACTGCTTCTACTTCCTGGCTCTTCTGGACCTCTGATCGGCTGTTTATTCCCATTTCTCTAAGCAAATCGAGGAGACTATAAGGCATGATGAGAAGAGTAATGGCATATTACATTTTGGTTTAAAGGAAACGTTGATTCTGGAGTTCCTTTACAAACTCTACTTTTTCTAGTTGCTTCCTGGTTGCTAATGAGATTATTCTGACAACTCCTTTGGTTCTTATGAGAAGGATTTTCATTCTCAAAGTGAAAATATATTCTTTTTTTGTTTGTTTTTTTGGCTGAGGACGATTCACCATGAGCTAACATCTGTTGCTAATCTTGCTCTATTTTGTATGTGAGCCACTGTCACAGCATGGCCACTGACAGACGAGTGAGGTAGGTCCATGCCTGGAAACTAAACCCAGGCTGCCAAAATGGAGCATGTCAAACTTAACCACTAGGTCACCGGGGCTGGCCCTGACAATATATTCTTAATACCAAATTTTAAATTTTACTGTGAACCAGTATATATTAGTATATACTTATATATACCAAATATAAATACCATTTATGTAAACAGATAAGTTATGTTGTGTTCAATGAAAATTATTTATCTTGCTTTTAACCTGAGAGGATTTTATGGATAATGTTCCTATATTCCTGTCTTGGTAATGCTCCTGATAAACATTAACATTTTTTTCAAAAACTTGGGCATTATTCTGTACTACCCAACCTACAAACAGAAACACCAGCAGACATTTATTAAACACCTTCTACATATCAGGTTCTGGACTAATCACTCTTTTTTTTTTTTTTTTTTTTTTTTGCTGAGGAAGATTAGCCCTGAGCTAACATCTGTTCCAATCTTTCTCCACTTTATATGTGGGTTGCCACCACAACATGGCTGATGAGTGGTACAGGTCTGCACTAGCAATCCAAACCCACAAACCCGGGCCGCTGGAATGGAGTGTGGCAAACCCAACCGCCATGCTACAGGGTTGGCCCCTGGACTAATTACTTTCAACTACACTATCTCATTCAATCCTCACATGTCTTTCAGGAAAACCTCTACTACTCTTTTCTCTATTTTAGAAATGAGGAACCCAAGGCTTGGAGAGGGCAAGAGACTGTTCTAGTTCCACGAAGTGAGCAAATCGGGGATGTGAACTCAAGTTGGTTGGATGCCAAATTTCATGCACTAAAAGAATCTGCCAAACTCTGTCCCTCATCTAGAGGAAACAGACAAACATGGCTGGGAACACAGAGGAGAGATGAGGTCCTGGTTCTGGGGTTAACTGGGGCTTTGTCCAGTAAGAATTTGTTTATTCTTTTATTCACCAGGTGTTTCTTCAGCACCCATTACATGAAGGACTAAAATTTTATACTTGGAATACACTACTACTAGCACTTATTCTGGCCCACCTCTGAAGGATATAGGAAGCTTACAGTGAATTTAATGGGATTTGAGCTTTTCAGAGAAAAGTTTCAGATTATTATTTTTCCACATTGTGGCAAATGAATAGCCCTATGTCCCCTTCTGTTTTTCATATACGAGTTAAAGCACCAATGACTTTTTAAACGACAGGTTTTAAACTTTCCAACCATAAAATATTTTCTCATACTCAATCATGAATATGATTTTATATGACTTAATGAGTTAATTTTGAATAACAAACTATACTTTTTCCCTTAAAATGAAAGGCTAAGGCAATACAGTATCGTGAAATAATGGTTTAGCCATCAACCTCTATGTGCTTCCATTTTTCAATTTTGAGATTGGAGATTTCGATAAAACATACATTCTTGAGTTAACGTGAAGATCAGTGAGATAATTCTTGGCAAACCACAGCGAGATTCTCCAATGAACCAATTTCGTGAGTATGAAACATTAATCTAGATAGAGAATACATGCTAGGGTCAGAGTGATGCCTGCCTCGTGAGAACGCAGCAATTTCGATGACATGCACATTCCACGTGGGAGACCCAACTGCCTCCTGCAATATTAGTTTGCCAAATTAGATAAGGGGCACGTCACATCCCTTTTATAAACCCTCTTTCAAAAGTTATGATTCATTCACACACATATTTCAGTTTAAACCCAGGTCAGTTATAATAGAAGTTATGAGTTAACTTTCAACATTAAAAACATTTCCTAAATGTCAATGCTGATATCTTACTTGAGTTAAGGATGTGAGCAAGGTGAACAGCAGACTTAAGAAATTTCTGCTTTTCTTTCTTTTTAAATAAAAATACTGTAAACCTTACTTCCAATTGTTTTACAGCTCAATTGATAAGGTGTGTTCTTTTTTTTTTGTTCAAGAAAATTTAAAAGCAACTAATTTAAATATGCAAAATTATCTTGAGTTGTTCATACGTGAACTTAAAAGCCGTGCAACACAGGAAAATTAAGTAATTATGCCTCCAAGTTATTTACTGCAATTAAGCTCATTTATCATATGCAAATTAGTGCAAACTGGTCTCATTAGTTACTAAATTACTCAATATGAGCTGAACAATGTAGCACTCCAGTTTGTAATGAAAAATCCCTGTAGAGGCAAGCAGTATCAATTAAGCTAATTTGCATATGCAAATATATTCACTAACTTTCTCTTTTTCTATATTTAGTTTTACATTTCCTTACCATTCTGGATCATAGGGAGACTATAGGGTCACTCACCTTTCTCTCCTTCCTCTATCAAAGCTAAAGAATGCCTCTATTTGAAGTTACATTATTTTATTTTAGCACTGATGTCCAACAGGATACCACTTTGCCAACAAGGTCCATCAGAAGTAAGAACATGCAATTTCCCTACAGGAGATCAATTCTTAATAAGCATGAAATTCCAATTTATCAATAAAACAGAAAATAGACTTGAACATATCACTCTCTCTCACAGAAGTCTTTTGAGAACCCTACCATCAAATGTAAAACAAATGTTGACTTGATTAGGCAGCATCTTAAATAATAATTTGTATCTTTGTATTAGTCAGCTTTTGAGCTGTTTTACTTATTATTCCCTTTTCTTTGTCCAGATGTTTGAACTGTGCTAGTTAACCTTTTATTTTCTCTTTCTGAATGAAATTAAAGGAGATGCTGATGATAACAGACATGGCATTCTCTACCCCCAACCCTGGCACGGTTATAAGTAGCTACTTTTGCCCATACATTCAATCTACTTTCTGTAAAGAATCTTCTTAGTCCTCTACAATTAACTGGTTCTCAGAGACTGAAGAAGGACTGTGGCTAGAAATACTTGAACAATAACAAAGATATAAAATACCACAAGATACTATGTATTTTGTTTTCCTCATTACATCAACCACAAATTTTTAAATATTTCAGTAGAAAACCTGTATAGTCTCATTTGTTTAACAATAATTCTGCAGGACCAAAAAAGTATATAGACCAACTAGTCACGATTCCAGGGTATGCCCTTAACCAATCTTCAAAATGTGATTAATAATGGAAATGTAGCCATTTAAATATAAATCCTGATCTGACTTTTTTCTAAATTTGATCCATAAAAGCTTCTTGCAAACCCGGCTCTTCTTACATGAGATATGACTCTACTCTGTATTCCAAGGCTGAAGGTGCTGAGGGAAAGAAAAACCACAGGACTGAAATCTGACGTTTCACTGAGATCTGCGGTGGTGTCCATCCCACCCAAATCTGACTACTTTGGCTACCACATAGAAAAACAGCTCCATTTGAGTTCCCTTCTTCCCCACCATTTTAAGAAAATACATACTTTAATTAAACTGTTCTGCTAAGGTAATGGCCATATCTATGTCTTCTACAAAAGAGTTGTTCTACTAATAAATGATCCTTGCAAAAACAACTATCTCCCTAGTTATGATGGGAAGACAGGCAGTCATGCAACCATTCTGCCCAGCCTTTTCTCATCCACCCTCAATCAGAGTCTCAGGTGTTATAATCTCAGAATGTTCTTGGCGGTTCTCTCTTGGTCTCCCTCAAAGGGTCTGCCCATGGGATTCTCTGGCAATTGGGGCTTGAATGTTCTAAGAGCGATTCAAAAGTTCCTTAATGTCCAGAAATAATTCAGAGTCAATGACATAGATATGGGAGGGTTCATGCAATATAGCCAAGCTTAAACTGACACCTGGATACCATGCTTCCACCATTTTTACCCTTTAAGGCATTTCTTATAGAATATTCTTTTATTCTCCCAAGACTTAGATTAAAATAATAAAACATGTGGGGACTTATAATTATATTCATCCACCTCAGAAAATTTCATTTATTTTAATATCTAAAACTAGTTATGGATAAAGACCATCCTTTGACCACTTTATAAGTATGTAACAGATATTAGTAATGATATGTATTACATAATGTCCGAAATACAACATATACATATCTATCCATAGTTCACCATAATGTGCTGACAATGAACACAAACATGAACCTTAAAAATCTTCCACATACAAGGTTTGATTTGATTGTTTTAACACGTGTGAGGTGAGTAAAGCAGCATTACTCTAAAGTATCCAAAAACAACTGCAAATTTATATAAGAATTATATAAGCATTATCTACAGAAAAAAAATTTAACCCTTTCTGCTAAGGGTATGCAAATAACTAAAGCACTTCATTCATAAATCTGCACTAAGAAAAAGTCACTCCACTAGTTAATTTTATGAGTTACAAAGATGGTATTTGTTACCATTTTGTGTTTCATTAACTTTGATAAAGTAAAATATGAATATTCTACCTGGTCTCTAAACTAGGATAGTAAAAGTAAACACCACTCATATTTTTCCATATTAAGGAAATCATGAAGTGGGAACACTAATGCCCTAAGAGAGCCTTGAAAGCAGGAATCGAATTAGTGCTTAGTCACGTGTACTGTATTCAGGAAAGATCCCACATAATAAACTAACGTTCTTAGGTTTTTACTTAGCTTGTCACAAAAAACACAATTCCTAGTCTTGACCCTTTGCCTTCTTGTGCCTCATCTGATTGATAAAAGTCAAAGAACAAAGTTAATTAAAATGCCTTGGCTCAGTCCCAATGCATATGTTCCATATCCTGCAGTTGTAAGGCTGGCATCAGTTGAACCCCTCAACTCTCCTGCAGAAGATGCCTCTGTTCTGAAATTCAGGCCTGAAACAGCTACAGGTTCAGTGGGGCTACAAGACTGGTCACAGTTAGTAGTAAGGCTTCCCTGTGAATGATGTGAATGGTGGCCCCAGAGCTGCGTACTACACAGCCAGGGTGATGACCTAGCCTACATACACCAGTATTGTATCATTAAATTGGAAAATAACTTTGTAGCAGTTGATTTTACATTGACAGAATCACCATTAAGTTTAATTTTTTCCCACTCGGTGGGAAAGAAGTCAAATTTAAAGGATCCACCAAACTTTCTACATTTTCCTAAGGGAATATACAGCTAATAAGACATATGCAGCAAAAACACATATTGCAGTCCACAGAACGCGTGGCCCCAAAATTAGGGAGTCCATCTTCATCCCCCATCCCTGACTCTCTATACCTTCATCCTCCATCCCTGAGTCTGTACCAAGGGGTCCTTAGCATGCTCTCCCATGAAACACCACTGGGGGCGCAAGGAGCAGGCAAGGTTGGCACCTGGTGCAGAGAAGTCACCAGCATTTTCTGAGCCCCATGCTAGTATTCAGAACTGACCTCTACTT
The DNA here is from genome assembly GCF_041296235.1 of Equus asinus. NCBI lineage: Eukaryota > Metazoa > Chordata > Mammalia > Perissodactyla > Equidae > Equus > Equus asinus. The sequence continues at coordinate 178,360,139 of NC_091791.1, read as the reverse complement.
TACCTTCCAAATTCCATCACTTCCCTACTTCTGTCCATTCCAAATATATAGTCTTTCCTTTTATTACCATTGTTTTTAAAAACGTCCTCATCATTTCTTGTAAAGTATTATAATCTAGTGTTAGCATTCTGGGTTCAAATTCAACTCTCACTAAACTAGTTATGTGAAGAGTCAGTTATTTAATTTTTATAAGTCTTAGTTTACTCAATTTTAAGGTTTGCATAATCGTAGCACTTATCTCACAGGTACAAATTTTGAGTATTCAATAATGATATAGGAGGAGAACTTGGCACTATACATAGAGTTTAATACATACCAAAAATTCAATAAACATAAGCTAAAATCAATGCAGATTAGGCTTTTTCTAATTGAAATAGACACACACGTACTTGCCCCTTACTTAGTATTCGCATTAGAAATGCAAATTTATAGTATAATAAAAATATTTGATGATAGGAAAATGGTTAAATAAATGATGATGCCTCCATAGTATGGAATGGCACATAGCCATTAATAAGAATGAAAGCTTATACTTTGTTAATACAGATATGACCACAAGATATTGATTTTAAAAAAGCTGATTGCTAAAGAGCATTTAATTGGCCAATGCTTGACCTCATGAATCTCAGACATAAATATACTCTAACAACACTGAGAACAAAATTATCCCTCCACATTCCCTTCTCATCTCCCTCCCTTCCTTACCACAAACATCCAGACACTTCTTTACCTTATACCACTCTTTAGGTTTGTTTTTTGCACCTAATACTTTACTGCAACTGTTTCAATTGACAAAACCTATGACATCTCTTCAGTATGTATCCTACTAAAGGATTTATCCTCAGCCACCTTGATATTGTTAATACTCCTTCCCCAAACAAAATCAAATCCTGTGGTTTCTTCTTTCCTTCCTGTCTACTCCTTTCTCATCTTCTACTTGCATCTTAAGTGATGACATATGCTGAGGTTGCCTCTCCCCGACCTTCTTTTCTCTTTGTTTCACATCAGTTCCATGGTCTGTAACTCACTGCTTGATTTGAACTATCATTCATCTAAACAGTAGTGATTTGTAATTCCCAACCCTATTTTCAGCCCTAGACTAGATCTTGCTCTAGAGGATCAGACTCAGGACTCTAACTGCTTACTCTCTTACCAGCTTGGCTATTTAAGAGCATATCCCTTTCACCGCTCTCAGGGAAAAGTATCATCAGACATCTAGCTACCAATCTAGAAAACTTGTGATCATTAACTCCTGTCATCCCCTAGCCTTTCACATCTAATTTATTACCATATGCCAATAATTTGATCTCAATTTCATACCTGCCTCTCCATTCATAGAGCCTCTATCTTGGAGAAGATCTTCATTTTGACTCTTGGACTATTGTAATAATTTCCTAAATAGTCTCTTTATATCAGCCTTTCACAACTCAAAGACTTCCTACACACTGTATTTTGATAATAACTCTAGAAACAAACCAAATCTTTATCTTGTCACTCTCTGGTATGAAAGCCTTCTCCATAGGCTCATCACTGGTTGCAGAATCCTGGCTTGGTTCAGTAGGCCTGTTACATTATGGCTCATACAACTTCTCAATCTTCTCTTACATACTCCCCTCTGTATGTGAAGCAGTCATCAAATCAAGCACCTTAACAATCCCCAAACAAGATCTATTAATACTTGTCCCCATGCCTTTGTGTTTGACATTCCCTTTGATTGGAATATTCTTTGCCTAATAAACTCCTAATTATCTATCAACAACTTTGAGAAGCCTTCTTTGATGCTTTGTGGCAAATTCAGAGCCTCGCTCTTTTGTAGCCCCATTGTACTTGACCAGTGTGATGTTTCTCACTTTGAGGCCTCCTGGTTCCTCTTTCCCCAAAAGACTGCATGCTAGTTAAGGACAGCAGCCATGTGCCTACTACAGCAAATTCTGTGTTCTACTGAGTATTTGAAATTTTTTTTGTAATGAAGATAAATTGTCAGGTTAGAGACCATGCCTACCTTGTTGACCGCACAGGTTTTTCTCAGATATTTGCAAGTGAAGAAAGGTAGAAGAGAGGGAAGAAAGAATTCATCCCAGTCCCCATGAATCAACGTAATTCAATCATGGCCCTCCTGAAGGAAAATACTGAAACCACCTTATCCTTGCAGACCATTGAGATAGTGTTGAATGTGGTACAGAAATGGGTCTATGGGCTCAAGAGTTCCCCCGCTAGGAAGCAAGATAACTAGATAGCTTAGAGGAGGCCCTTATTGTTACTACTACTTCCCAACCTCTGCCTACCCACAATTCTAATATTTCATTTAGAAGAGTATATACAGCTCTTCCACTCCACAAGCACTGGTGTTAGAATCAAATGATAAGAAGTTTCAGTTTCTATGAAAATTTCAAGATCATCTGATGCAACCATATTTGGATGCCTGACTTTCTTGAATGCATCCCTACCAAGCCACTTATACTTCCCCTTAAAGCCAAAGGCTTTGAACATATTCCAAATGTGGCCATTCCTAGTTAGAAGTTTTCTTATATGAAGGTGATTTTTTTCTCTTCAGTTTTCACCCCTTTCTCTCTTCCACACTCTGAAGCCACATAGAATACATCTAGTCTTCTTTCACATGAGGTCTTCAAATATAGAGAGATGGCATCCCTTTTAAGTCATGTGTTTTCCAAACTAAACTTCATCGAGCCCTTTGCCACTCCTCATGTAACATTTCTAGCTCATGCACCAGTCTGGTTATTCTACTCCAAATGACATCCAGCTGTCTATGTTTCTCTTACAGTACATTGTATAAGTCAGTTGTGACCAACCCAAAAAACAGAAGAGCTCAGCAGCCTCATTGCAGATCCCCTATTCTCTCAATGACGCCTAATGCTGAAGTGGCATTTGGGGACTGCCTTCTATAGTATATTTTTACATTAAGCTTATGTTCAATTCAAACTCCTAAATTTCGTGTTTTAAATTAGTTTTAAATTCTTGCGGCTCCAAAGTCACCCTCCCTTGAGGACTTTGGAGTCAAATTTCCAGAAATAACTCAGAGGATAATAATTTGGAGATAGTGTTTGCATCATTTCTTTCACTGACTATGTTTTATGCACTGACTGCTTCAGAATATAAACAAGAGTCATCCTGAATTCCACTAGAACCTAACAATATACACATGGCATGGCTCATACAAAACTTATAAAGAAGATTCTAAACCAAGTATGTACAGGAAAGAGGGAAATAAGAATTTCGAAGATCTAGAAAGAAATGTCCTTTCTGTATTCCTGTAATCTACTGCACAGATAATTCAAAATTCTTTGTGCACAACAGAATAGCATCTCTTAAAGTGTAGTTCAAAACACATCAGTTGTATGGGACCTTAATAGATATTAGGGGAGAAATGAGGAATATCACAAGAAAGAAAAATAAACAAAATAAGGCTTTTCAGGGCCTTAAATCTGCAAATGTGAATTGTGACAGCTCGGACCTAAGGAAACATCAAAATTATCTCAAAAGGTCGTTAAAAATCATAAACTCCTGGACTTCACCCTGACGATTCTGATTGAGCAGGTATGTGTCCTTTCAACAAGTGTCTCAGGTGTTCTGAAGCTGCCAGCCAAGGAACCGCTTCAGAGAATCACCGGGATTTGACCACAGAGAACCTGATGATAACAGTTTCTGGGGTACATATTTTCAGCAATAATATGCAAGGTTCAATGCTACTTTTGGCCATCGAAAAAATGAAAGGACCCTCAAAGCCATTTTTTTAAAACTTTGCATCGACAGGAATCTGGCGCTTACCTTTATTTTTACCCCAAAGTTGATCTAAGAAAACATAGCCATCTTTTTCAAATAAGCTGCCTAAAGATCCCAAACATGTCTGTTTCTCTAATTCTATGTTAAAAATGTATCTAACATAGTAAAAATAGCAGCTTTGGCCACATCAACATTTATCCTGGAAGCAGAAACAATATAGAACAATTATCCATGGATGTGTTGAACTGATGGCAAAGTCTTAAGAAAAACAGTGTTGAGTGAGTGAGATGCTCAGTCTGGGAGAAATCTTCTCGTGGACTAAGTAACTGCAGTCCCATCCTAGTGAGCCTCACATTTATTTGTCACGAAACTCATTGCAAAATCAATTATTATTATTTGTCTCCTTTTACTTAAAAAGCATACTTCAAAACTTCACCCTGAGAAAGTCTGTAATTTGTTGGGGGGCAAACATTAAGATTGGAAGCAGTTATGAATACACATTGAAGCAAAGAAGAACTGAAATTTGGCAACACATAAAAATGTCACACTACTGTCACAACATTTTGCTCTTCCAAAAACACTATATAGGTCCAAAGACACACATATATCCACTTACAAATGAAGCACACACACAGTCACTCTGGGAACAGCTACTATACATTGCGCGTCAACTGAATGGTGCAATTCATCTCAATTATTACAGCACAGATAATACTTGCCCTCCCTTTCTCATTAATATTCTCTCAAGGGATGGCTTTCTAAAAAGAAAAAAATAAATTCATAAGAATGGCAGAATTCCAAGATAAAATAACAAGTCATATACATAGCTGAAATTTAAAAAAAACACATTTTAATAAAAAGACTAAACGTATTCATTTTTTCTTAGTAAAATATAAGTTTCTTTTTCTTTTAAAGGTACCTGCAAAATATGACTTCCCAAATGTGCTTCAAATACTTCAATGGCCAGTGCACTGGGGCTTCTCCTTCGTTGTGCACCTATAACTTAAAAAAAAAGAGAGAAAAAACAAGAAAGAGAGAAAGAAAAATTAAGTCAGAGCTCTGATTCACACCTTCAGCTTAATTTCTCTCTAATTGCAACACTAGCTAGTTACTACACAACGAAATCTCAGAGAAACACAACCCAGTGTTGACCCTGGTTCTGTGTTGCCTGAGCATAAGAAGAACCTAGGTTGAACTTTCAACTCAGAACAGCAACCTCTACAAACATTAAAAACCATATCCAGGGCTTTTTTGCTTTTTTTAAAAATTTTCGTTTTCGACTGTTTTTCCTATACTGGAGCAAAAACATATGAATGTCCACATTTCTTTAAAATAAACTAGCAAACTCTTTCTCTTAAAATTTAGATATTTTTAAAGTATACACTTACTGCCTTTTCCCTCAAGATTAAACATAAACTTTTCATATCCTCCAGGCTAGGAAAAAGCAAACAGGAAATTTTTTTTTTTTAATGTTCTAATGCAGTAACTTTATCATAACTTAATAAGCACAACATGTTGGACAAGAGAGTCTCATTAATGACTGTTTGCACTAGTGTGAAGTGTCCCAGGACGGCTGGCTTTCATATTTACTGAGCATTCTCGCATAACTCTTCTTACAGGACTGCTGAGAAGCCCCACAGGCCTTTGGCCCCAGCAGGCGCCTTATGAGGTCAGCGACTGTTTTCTCATCTGAATACTCCTGTTCTCCTACTAACTTCCAGTCACTTCTCTTCTCGGCCTACCCTACACCTGTTATCTGCAGGCGCTTGCACTCAAAGAGCCCCCACAATCCTTAACAAAAGTGAGCTTAATGCATGATTTTTGTGGGATCCAGAATTGAGGGTCTTCTCTTTACAATTTTTTTTTTGCATGAGGTCACAATTTGCTTTTAAATCTGTTCTGAGTATTCCTTCCCCCTTTTATTTTCAGTTCTCAAATATAAAAATCTGTTTGCTTTCCAGTAATTTAGGAAAGAAAATATTGAGGTCTTTTCCATATTTCTAACAAGTAAATTCTCCATGTCTTCCTGCTTTTCTTGAAAATTTTACCACAAACTTCTGGTCTCTCAAACCAAGACACTACGAATTGAAAATAAAATCAAAATCTCCTACTTTCTCACCTTTAAAAACACTTTCAGTCTAGTTAACGAGAAAATTCCAGCAAAATGTTGGCTGGGATAATTCTGCTTCATTTCAGTTACAAAGTCAGTCAGTTGGACCCATAGCTTAGTAGGGATTATAATATAAAGGTACTTATGATTATTGTGCTGTGCAAGAGTTGGCAGTTTACCCCTGCAACTGCGACTTCATGTCGGCAATGTCTGAGAGGCATTCTGAAAATAGCATGAGTGTTAAGTACCATTATTACAGGCAAGAGGAAATAAAGGGGGCATTTTTTTTCAATGGGAAAATTTATAAAATATAATTGAAGAGTGATTATTATCAAAGAATATTCCAGCTGGAAGGGATCTTAGAGATCTGTATTCCAACTTTCTTATTTGCTTCAGAAGCAAAATACACAATTAATAATTTTAAATTAGAAAAATCAGTTTTCTATCCTGACTAATCTTTACTATAAGCATAGACACAGGATTTTTAAAATTTTAATATTCAGATATACTTAAGAGAGTACTAGTGTGTGTGTGTGTGTGTGTGTGTGTTTCTGATTAATTTCCTATTCTAACATGCACATTACTCCCTTCAAAACTCCTTTGGCATTTTTGATAATGCAGCTGTCTTGCTGAATACTGTTTTCAGTTTCTAGAGTGTTAATTGCACATTATGGTAGCTTGGTGTGAATGATCCCACATGAATAAAATCTGCAGACTTTTTTTTTTTTTTTTAAGATCGGGGGGACTTTGGGGAGGGAGAAGGGGGGAGTTGAAAAACTTCAAAAGTGTCCACTCTGTTTTTGAGGCAGTAATTAGGATCAAGAAAGCTCCTGATTAATGGTTCATAATTTGGGGGCTTTTCAGGACTTCCAATTACAAAGTTCAAAAGGAACCACTGCACCTCACAAAAGAAAATGGACTAATTTTAGAGAACATAGACTATTCTACAAAGAACTGGATTAAGATGGGGCCAGGAGAACAACAGCCACCAACCCATAGAGGAATCTAAAACATCACAGAAAACATAAGGAGCATGTTTATTTACTAGAAGGCCCAAGAAGCATGCTCTGGTAGATACTTCTTGGCAGCTCACTTGCCTTCTAGAGCACGGAAACAGCTGGCTTTAGCGGGATGCAGAAGGGGTTATTCAAGCCTGGCCACTGATGGCCTTTCTTTTCCTCACTTAGGGCTCAGGCTGTTCTCTAAGTAAATGTTGCTAATGCATACATATTTAGAGATTTTATTTAAAAAACTTATTATCCAGCTTGGGGATCCCACCAGTCTGCATTAGGTCTTATATCTGTGAGTTCGACCTACATAGTTGTTCTTTGTTCTTCAAATCCTCTAGAAATCTGCGTGTGTATCCCAGCACATGCAAGCATAACACACAAGTGTCTTGTAAGTGGTTTCATGCTATTCTAGTCAATGGCATTTTTATGGCACTGGAACTTCTCTTGATTTATATGTTTTGCACTTATGCAGGTGATGTGGGGCTGTAATGACAGTTCCTAATTTTATAACCAACATAAATATGTTAAACAGGAGCCCATTATGCCCCTGGTAGAAGCCCAGCTCTGACTCTAGCATTATTGGTAACTGAATAGATGTTAAATATGTACTTCTCATCTTGTACTTTTTATCCTATTGCATTTGACATTTTGAGAATTGAAACAATAATCTAATAAGTCAGGAACAATGCAAATATGGTTATTTTGTTCCTCTATGTTAATCTCATTGTGTTTATGGAGTATCATTAATGCCAAAAGCAAAACCAAAGAGGCATTTCTTCAATGAGGTCCATCATTCTCACAAAAGTAATACACACTTATGAAGCTCTCTCAGATTTTTGTATTTTGGAAGTTGACAGTGTCTAAAACCATTTGGTCGCCCAGACACAATGTACACTTATCATTGCTGAATAGGTCACCGTTTCACCTGATCTACTGACATATTTCATTTACTTGTTTGTTCAATTAAAAGACACTACTTTTTGAAATTTAAAGAACACTAACCAAAGTAACCAAAAACACGCCTAGCACATTGCTAAATAAATAGAACATATAATCCCCTATCTGCGAAGATCATGTCCCTAACCCTAGTGAGAAGTGAGAATTACAACAGTTGAGCAGCTTATACAAACTAATAAAAGAAAAAAAGATCAAACCATAGCAATATGGCAATTCAACTTCAAACTTGATTCAGCATTTACTGAGTACTATTTGATGCTGGAAATTGCTAACTACTGTAAGGCAACTAGTATTATAAAACCTAATAAACAGTACAAAAGAAAATTTTAAGCAATTTAGAATAAACCTAGGCCCAGCACACAATTATCAACAAACACCACAACATTATTATCATGTTTTTTGAGGGTTAAAAATAAAACACCTAGAGTTTTGAGATACTTTAAATTGGAAAAGATATACAAGGAGAAGGACTGCAAAAATCAATTAAAGAAATTCTGATTGTCTCCAAAATCTGAAATGATATCATAAGACATTAGGACTATGCATTTGGCCTTTCTCTCATTAAAAAACAGAAGACACGGAAGGTAACCACAATCTTAAATATGTATCTGAAAAATTCATTTTGCCCCTCAACTACATTGGCAAAAATGTCCTAATCTAGACTCTTCTGTATGACCTTGTGAGGTGGTCTCTGAGAATTAATTCAGTGCAGTAAAAGACAATCCCGCTTTCGGGAAATAGACCCCACACTCCAGCCATATTCCTAAGCAGTGCTCGTCACCTTCAGGGATGTACAAACTCCAGGAAGAATGAGGATTAGCTCTCAGTGGGAGTTTGACCTATTCAGCCAAAAGGTCAGCTTGCCACAGAAGAACCCATTACAAAACAGAAATAGGACAGCTCAGTGGACACACACAATGAAAGGGGGAAAAGTCACGAGCCCTACTTGCCTGTGTCCTGCATTGCCCTTTTCCTTCGTAACTCTCCCCACCCCCACTTCCACAGAAGGTGGAGCTGTCCCAGCGCCTCACCAGCACGGTTTACAACTGGAAGGTAAACCACAGGCGGGGAGAGAGAAAGGAGCTTGTTATTTAAGGGATCAAAAGCGAAGATGAGTATGACGTGTGAGGCAGGGTTTCCAACGGACTGCATTATTAGGGAAAAGTAGTCACTGGCAGATAGGGAAGACTGTTTTAGAGAGATTTTCTCATCCCGGCCCCCTCCAGGGGGAGCAGTGTTGCAGCACAGGTGGATGCAGCCCTAAAGTTCCGCAGGTAGTATTTTGAGAATGGAATCATCCACCAAGTGAAAAGGCAAGCTTCATCCCCGGATGACTATCCTCTGAGTCCATCATCTAAGGGGCAAGGCTGTTCCCACACTGAGCCTGGGGGAAGGAGGAGCAAAACGCATACTCAGTGGAGTCCCAGACACCACTCCCTGGGCTTGAGCACTTGGGCCAAGCAAAGTCAGGGTCTGGGAAAGAATGGACTAGAGAATGCTTAATGAGTCTTTGCATGGCTACCAAAGAAAAGAAAAGGGATTTCCCTTAAAGAATCTCTATTAGCCTCCCTCACTGAAGGGCAAGGCAAGCCAGGGAGGGTTTCCCAGGAGCCTCAGAAGTTTATGAGGTATGAATTTGTGTGTGTGTGCGTGTGTGTCTGTGTGTGTCTGTGTTTCCCGATCAAAATAAAAACTTCTATGTTTTCATTTAATATGAGATCAAATCTTCATTCTGAAACCGGTCCTCACAGCTCTGCCTACTGCCCGCATCCTTTCTACCCTAAACTCCTTATTGTTTGTGCATGCCTTAGACACCAGGGGCACTTCAGCTTGGGATGGAGATGACACACTGGAAAAACTAGTGCTAGGTACCAGCGTAACCAATACAGCAGCACATTAACTGAAACTCTGTTGTTGCATGCACAATATGTGAAGTTTCCATACAACGCAGCGTGTAAATATCTGAAAACAAATAATAACAATGTACTTTCACTGAGATTAGTTTTTGCCATTTAAAATATAGGATAACTGATGATCCTGTGAATGCCTAAATAATAATAAATACAAGAAAGAAAACCTCCTATATTCAGGAGTAGTACACTTTGGGTTTATTTTTAAATTCTTATTTAGTATATTTTTAAAAATCAAAAAACATGCCTTTGTAATTCACATCCCAGAACCCATTAACACACTATATTACCAATTTTAACCAAAAAGAGGTAGTTAATCCAATAAAATAATTAAACTCTAAGAAGTCTTACACTGATTCAAAAATTCTTTGATACAATACATATTTAAATTTTTCCCACAATGTAAGTATAGATTGAATGTATTATGGAAAAGCATTAGGGATGATACAACTGTGAAAGTATTAATACTTACAAATGAATTGTTGAATTTGGAACCATTTCTGGTTTTCTCAAAAAAGCATATCTGTATCTGTATGGCCTTAACTAGTAAGAACTAAGGGGAAAACATAACATTCAATAGATCTGTTTAGTAGAGGGTGTGTTTATCATGCACTTCTTATCTTCTAAAGAACTAAAGAGTATTCATGCGATTTTTTGAAAATTTTTACTTACCATCTTTCACATCAAAATGGCAAAGTAGTCTAAATGTGAAATAGCACCCAAGGGTTACTATAATAAATTCTGACAGTGTTTTGGGGTATTTGATAAGCAATAAATTACAGGGATTTCTTTTTAGTACAACATTTCCTTTTTAAAGACTCATTTTGTCCACCCTGCCTTCCTTTTCCACTGAAGGAAATGAGAATTTCCCACTCCTGAAGCAGATATTTCTCCATCTATAGCTGGGGAAAGGGGAAGACAGCCTTTCTCTGACAATCTAGTAGTTACTATAGGAACTATTATACGTCCCTGATATGGTCTACATATGGGGTAATTAACATTCTTCATGAGAGAACCCAGACTTCCCCATGACAATGGAATTCTTAAGGCAGTGTGTTAAGCTGCTGTTAGGAGTGACAGCACCTAAGGAGTGATGAAGCTATGATAGCCAATATCTCTTGGACAGAAACCCAGGAAAATGCAGGCATGAAGCTGTATCTTCCTGGGCTGAAGGTTGGGAAGTGGGGTACACGAGGGGAATCCTCAAGAAAGGCAAGGAGGCATGAGGGGCCAGAGCTGGCCAGTGGACTGGACTCATAGACGAGGAAATTCTGTACTTTCCTGTAACTTCAAAGTAATTGTTACAAATCCAAGGAGGACTTTCTAAAAGGTAGGTATTACTCAATCATTTCAATTTTACTTTCTTGATCATTTCCAAATAAAGTATATTAAAAGGGGGCGCTTTTTAAGGACCGAAGTCCAACAACAACTTACAAGACATCCAAGTCTTTTCTCAATGTGTTTCTTGGCTTCAAAAACACTTCATGCCACAGGGATTGCTTTTGGATGCAAAGTTTAAAATTAACTACTTAGTTCCCTTCATGCAGTGAAAGGAATGAGAATTTCCTCTTTTTCTTTACAAAATAAATAAAAGGGAGAAAACTGATCATGACTAATTCTTGTTTTGGCTTCCCAGCAGAGATGGAATGGCAGCCCCTCTCATTCTGGGGAAGCTCTAAGAGTGAGGCAGTTACACAGTGACTTCAGAATGAAGAAGACAGAATTGGAGAACCTTCAGGTGGCACAAAGTCTTGATTTTTATCTAACATGAACTCAGCAAGAAAATATAAACTAATTAATTCTGGCTTCAGGGCTATACCAACACACGTGCATTGAGTCTTACTACATGGCAGGCATTCTGCTGGGGACTCAGAACACAAAGATGGCTTGAGTCTCAGTCTACTGAGCAAGGCAGTCCCAGGGTACAGAGGTCTAGTGGGCCACAGAGAGGGTAGCACAGACACTGGCCCGGGCTTGAAGTCTGAACATGTCCGTGATGTGGGCGGTGCTCTGATTTCTGGGGGCAATCTGCAGCTTTGAGCTTCTTCTTTTGTTCTTCCTGTCCATATTCAAATTCCTCTTCTTCTGGTAGCCACTGTCCTCTACACATCACCTACTCTGTATGTCAGAAGCGAATACTGCGTGTTCTCATGAATTAAGCACACAGTTCTTAGACAGACACCAAGTCTGGCTACAGCTATCACAGGGAAAAACAGAGAGAACACAACCAATTCAAGATTTGAAGGTAGCACTAACTTTGCAAAGTTTAACACTTGTCCTTTAATTGGTAGAAATGACCTCTCCTATGCTGAAAATTTTTTGAGAAGTTTACATTTTTAATGGGGATTAGATTTGGTATCCTCCCTTGGTAGGAGCTGAAAAAAAAGGGATTATTATACTTTCATTTTGGATACTGTCTTGAAAGCCTTTCAGTCAAGTGCTGCCATACTGCTGTCACCCCTTCTGACCTTAGCAGCACACAGACTGTCAGTGGTAGGATTCCGCCCAGTTGGAAGGGGTGGAGATTATCATTAAATCAGTACAGTGTCAGTCTGCACTCGCTGGGAAAAGGAAGAGGTCTACATCTGTTATCTTGTTGTTTTTTTTTTCAAGTCTGATCCCAAAACTCGATGTTATGACATTTGTAACATCTGCTACAAATACTGAGGTAAGTCAGGCACAACCTTATTACTTCCAGTCTAATGCTCCATCCATCCTCTGGGCTTTCCTAGGCCACTGATACGACAGGGAGCTAAGAAACACTGGATGTGCAGGGAGCAGCCTGTGTTTCTGTGGGAGGAAAACGGCAATGTCTCTTGTCCTCTCCCCCTTCTCTATCCTGTTCACGCATTCATGAATTCAGTCACATTCATATTTTCCCTCTCTCTCCTGCTCTCTTGCTTTTGAGCCGCATCAATGCTTGGCAGTGTATTTAAGGACTTTCTTTCTGCCAAAAGAACAGTCAACACAAATAGTTCCATGAAACAGTGGGGTGTTGGCCCAAAAGACAAATTGCTCTGCTTATAACAGCACCTGCTTGAAAAGTCACTGTGATCAATTTGCAAAGCTTAACCATCTCAGGCTATGGTATCACATTTATTCATCTAAAATTTGGTGAACGCTTATAATATGAAAGATATCAACCTCATTGATCTAGGTGCTACAGATGTCAGCCAGGCTCCCATTTCCATTTCTCAAAGCTTGCTGTATAAGTAGCAGAAGAAAGGTAAAAGCAAAACAGACATTGAGCCTCTTTGTGCTGGGCACCGTCTCAGAGGATATAAAAATGAAAAAGCACCATCAGACCCTCTAGGTGATCAGAGTCTAGTGGGGAAACTGACACATAAGCAAATGAATAAAATGCAGTAAAGGCGCAACTCTCAACTCAGGATGGGGGCAGGGACAGTGGAGGCAGCAAAGGCCTCAGAACAGGGGTACTGATGGAACTGGGTATGGAGGGTGAGGTCACATAGGCAGTGAATGTTCTGGACCCCGGGATCCACTGGTCAGACAAGAAGGCGAGGACAGATGCACATGAACATAGGTAGATGTGCAAGGTTCCAGGCTCATCTTCTTCAACTTGCTTTTCCTTAAGCTGCAACACCAATGGATTGTCACACTCCTATAGACACCTGCAGGGCCGGGTCCCCTCACTAATATAGCACCTTCTTAGGGTTCAATACTACAGCTTAACAGTCACATGATTACACCCAGGAGGAGCAAGTCCATGCACTTCTGTTTGAAAACCCTAACATTACAATTCGACCTCCTCTGCTACCTAAACACCACTGCTCACATCAACCCCCTGTGGTGCACATCTACGTCACAGCATCCAACTTGGCTTTGTGTGAAGCAGCTCAGTCACCAAATGGACTCTCACATCACCTTGGGGTTCTCAAAGGGACTTCGTGACTCAAGTCCCTTATTGTAGGACCTTCCCAAGATGCTGCTCGCAGAGAAAGTTCAATGAGAAGAGTCATATTACTGGGAGACGGTTGTGCGCAGAGGAAAGGATTTGGATTCTGGAGTCAGGCTGACCAAGTCTTAAATCCTCATTTATCTGGGTGGTCTTGGACAAATTAGGTTCTGTGGACCTTAATTTCTTGGTCTGTCAAAGGGTTAATGCCTCATAGAGCTGTTGTGAGGACATGTAACATGGCCTGCCCTGCTTTAATGTTCCTCCTAGAACTTACTCGCATGTTGTCTCTCTCCTCCACTAGCATGTTACCTTTGTAAGCTGGAGGAATAATTTGCATACTGCTGACACTCCAGCGGTTAGAATCAGACCCAGAATACCGAAAGTGCACAATAAGTATCTGTGCATAAGCGAATACTCTAGAGTACAGTGCCTAGCCCTGGGGAGGCGTTCAGCACACATCAGCTCTCTCCTCCTTGTTATAAAAAGCAGATGCTGGCCCGAAGATGACCTTTTTAAATCATTATTTTTATCCCAATTTTAACAGAAATATTAGGACTATTTATTTAAATATTAGAAATATTTAGCAATTATTTCCTAAAATACTAGAAATATTTTGTTTCTCTGTATGTTGTCCCTGGTTTCTGCCTTTCTGCAAATCTACAGTGTCACCACAAGCCCCGTGAGCCAACTGTAATCAGGGCCCCAAACCAGTGCAAACATTTCACACATAGTTGGGCAAAGAGCCAGCAATTCACTGAGTGTCAGCAAGTGCCCACTGAATTTTCTTTTCAAGGGTTCACTCATGGCCTATTCCAGCAGTAATTGGCATTCGTTTTAAGATGCTGAATGCCTCAGACATAACTTGATTAGGTAAATGTACACAGCCACCACCACTGGAAACCAAAATCAGCTCTTACAACCCCACCATCTTCCCTCTGATTTCATATAAACAAAAGCCCACACAATCATCAATGGTAACTGAGCGGGAGCTAGGTCTCACTTATGGTAGCAGATCAAGGTCTGCATCACCATTGCCATCTGCCTCTTGGGGACTGACGGAGGCTATGATTTAGGCAGAGTTAGAAGCTAAATAAGAAAGATGAACACCACATGGAATATAGAGATTAGTAAGCAGGATAACAAGACTGTGAGACCCAGAATTAAGAACACACATAAGCATAAACTTTCACACTCCCCACCACCAGCACTGCCATGAAATGCATCAAGGAGAAAAAATCTAATTTGAAGAAGTAGTATTTAGATTTAAGGCTAAACTCAAGCCTCTCTCTGTCGGAGGTTCTTAACATGTTTCTTTCTTTGAATAACAGAGCCATTTAAGCAAACCCTCTTCCTAAGGTAATAGTCAAACACAAAACTTTGCATCTACAATTATAAAAATTCCAGAGAGTCTCTGAAACCCATGCATAGACCTCAGGTCAGGAACTCTTGCTTCATATAAGAGTGAAGCATCCACATATATCATGTACCAGCCTGGCACTTAGTAGGATGGAACAAATGATTCCTTGAATGAATGAGTAAGTAATCAAATGAATACTCAGATGAATGAATGCAGGAGATTCAGCCAAGAGAGAATACACAACTAAAGCAGACACTTGCATTCTGTGTGGGACCGCAAGACTGAAAGCAGCAGCCAGTTAGTTGGTTTATTCACAAAAATTGCTTTGTGGAATTATATACTGCTCCTCCCCTTCTAAATGCAGACAGAGGGAGGAAAGGAAAAAGAGATAATGAAGGTTTGCAAATGAAGTGGGTACAACTGTGCAATCAATCAACATTTTCTGAAAAAGAATCTGCATCACTTGCCAAAAATCTGAACTGAATAACTGAACTAGCATTCTGATGAGGACGGACTTTGCCACTAGCCAGTCCTTTTTATTTGTCTTCCAGCTGTCTTGCTTCTCTTTTCCAGGAAGCCACTGGTCTCTTCGGTTTAGTGGGTTCAGGCACAGGAATTCATTTAACCCATGTCAAATGCAACTTATGATTCTTTTAATAAACCTTTACTGAGTGTTTGGTCTGTGCCAAGTGTCACGCTAGTTGGAAAAGAAACAATTCAATCAATCATCTAAATATTCGTTGAGGGCCTACTAAGTGCCAGGCACTCTTCTAGTGACATGCCATAGAAACAAAAGAGACCAACGTGCGTGTGTGGAGCTGACATTCCAGTGGGGAAGTCGGACAACAACAACAATGTACACACATCTAAATGTGGTAAGTAGCCTGAAGACAAATAAAGGGGGAGAGGAAAAAGCAGCAGGAATTTCTGTATAAGATAGGAAATCAGGCAAGACCTCTCTAACAATCTATCTGAGACACGAATAAAGTGAAGGAGTGATGTGATCTCCAGGTGAAGAGAAGACAAAGTATGAAGACCCTGAGATGGGAGAAACTTACCAGGTGCAGGAAAGACAAGGAGCCATCATCTTCAAGGAAGCTAGAGACTAGGGAGAGAGAAATAGAAACTAATAAAATAACGATTGACTTGGAGGATCTCAGGAAAGGGGGCACGTAACTATAGGGAAATTCAAATACGTAAGAAGGAAGAGGGTATTGGGGTTGGAAATGAGTAGAAATTTTCCAGGCAAACAAGCCAGGGATTGGTGGGGGTGAGGGGAATGGCTGAGGTAGAGAGAAGAGCACAAGATGGCACAGAGCCAGCAAGATGTGTGAGTCCCACGTGAACGGGTAGAAATGTCAGAAGACATCTACAGGCCAAGTCACAAATGGCTTACAGACACTGCAAAGAAGTTTACAGTTTACACAGAGTAACTGCACTCCATTCGAAGAGTCTGAGAAGGGGAGGGACATGAGCACATGTGTGTTCTATCAACAGGGTAGCAGTGTACAGGGTAGAATTATGTTTGGAGGAAAGATGAAAACACGGCTATTGCACAGTCTAGATAAGAAATGATGATGAATTAATCCTAGTAAATAAGTTAGAAAGACTGTAGAGAGGATTACGGTTCTAAAGGTATTTAGGAAGCAGGATTGAGAGAGTTCTGTGATTGACCATTAAGGGAAAAAAATGAGTTATGAATTCCAGGTGTTCTGGTTAGTAAATAACATAGATGGTTTGATCATTCCCTGCAGTAGGACATTTAGAAGGGAAGAAGGTGTTAAGGAGAAGATGGGACACTGAACTGGGGTTATCTTTAGGACTGGCCCATTGAGATAAGATGTCCAATAAACCTGAGGCTCTGGGTTGAGGCAAGGCAGAGATGAGGACTTGGCTGGAAGTTATTAGCATATAGGCAGGTGTAGAAGCCACAGGAGGTGCAGAAGGAGGGGAGGGCTGGGAGCCAGCCTGGGGAACATTTGCATCTACAGAGAGAAGAGGAGGAAGCAAAGAGCCTGAGAATGAAGATCCAGAGTGGTAGACTCATCAGCTATGTCGAAAGTCATGGGTGAGCATGGAAGACCTTGGGTGGGGGCACTGCTGTCAACTGAAGAGTAAATGAGAGGTGAAAACAATGAGTTGCACAATTTAAATTCCTTTTCTAGAAATTTCAAAGTGAAAGGAAGAAGAATAGGGATGAAAGCTGGACAAGGAAGAGAAGTGGGAAAGCACTCTGGTGAAGGGATTTTTTAAGTGCCTTGTGGGTGTTTATACCCTGAGAAGAAGAAGGAAGCAACAGCTATGAGATATAGGAAGATGGAAAACCCTCAAAAGAAGCTACAAAATTGCCTAGAGATTAGGTAAAGCTGAGAAATCGATACAACTTTTTTTTTTTAATTCAGTATTTTACTACAACCTGAATCTACAAAAACGATGTTCCACGGGGAGGTGGCCCCTCCAGCCTATGGGACCTCAGCTTCAAAACAAGTTGTTCTACATGATGGTCAAACAACACAATAATCTACAATCCATGTTCAGAAGTATATTTCTATAGGGAAAGCTGCCTAAATACATCTAAATCAAGCCATCATTGTCCTCCTGAAACCTCCATCCTTTCTCCTCTACTGCTAAGAGTTCCCATTCTGCTCATTCTGCAAGCTCATTAGTTCAGGGCAATCTCACTCCTTCTTGGTTCTCTCCACTATATAAATAGGGAAATCAAGCATTCTTTCCTAAGCTCCCGGTCTCCACTGTGACTTCAACAGTGACTTTCCTGCCAATTTCATGAAAACATGAAACTGTATATATATATGTGAGTTTACAAAGATATCAACATGCTATAAAAAGTGCAAGACCCCACTTTTGTATGATGCTATTTTAAGGCTTCCTCCTTACCTCAAGCTACCAATATTCCCTCACTCATCAATAAGGATGTTCTCTCTTGGTCCAGTCGGTCCCCAGTCTCTCTGTCTTTGTATCTCTTGCCATGACAAAAGCTTTCAAAATGTCATAAATAGAGGAGTTACTTGGAATTGCTTTTGGAGTCCTTATAACTCTTGGATCACAAAAGCAATAAGTACTTCTTCCTTGCAGCCAAGATCTGTCAAATACCCACGGGCAAGTATTGCAACAGATTATTAATATACCCAGGTGTGAACTAAAAGAATATTAAGTAATCAGAGAAAACGAAAATGCCCTTTATTTGTTGGGAAAAGCAATTGAAAAGGGAAAGAAGAACCTCATATTCTTCCTGCATTATTTAATGAATTTTGATTAAGCCAATGAAGAAAGAAGCCAAGAACTGCTGTGTAGGAGAGAACAAGACCTTGTTTCCGAAGAAATATTTCTTACAGAAAGTAGTCGCCTCCCCTTCAGTGAGGTTGAATTTTCTAGGTAGCAAGAGAGAAAGAGAACTTTTCCAGGAACATTGGAAATATTGTTTAAACAGACCTCATCCTCAGAACTCTGAATACTAAATGCCCACCTTCGCTCCTTCAACTTGCTCCTTTTAGCTCTTCTCCCCCTTGCTCCCCTCAAAGACAGCTCACAGAAGCTGGGGCTTTCAGAGTCTGATGGGACTATATGGTCACTTATTTTCTTGGGCCAACTTCACTTTTATTCCTTTGCAGCATTGCTGCCACCCTTTTTTTCCCCTCATAATTTAAACCATAGTTGAGAGTAAGTTCTATATATTGTCCTCAGAAGTTCATCTGCCTCCTGTACTGACTTCAGTGCATTAGAAAGAACTTCTTCCACAGTTAGTATCTCAACACAGGTCTAGCTCTGTCCTCTGCAATACTCTTCAAAGTATCAACATCTTCAATCATCTTAGTCTTTGAGTGTTCAGGAGTACTTAAAAAGGTGGGGGGGGGGAGGTGTATTTTAGTAGAAAGAGCTTAATTCTTGGCGACAGAAACCTTTATTTCTAGTCTCAGCTCTGTCATTTGCCAGCTGGGGAACAGGGTAAGACGCTTGACATCCTGGTCTTGGTTTCCCCATCTGTACAGGGAGATAATCATCCCCTGTCAAAAGAGGTGTGGCCAGGACCAAACGCCAATGTTTGTGACAGTCTTCTAGCACATACCTAGCAAACAGTGAGGAATAAATACATTTTAATGCAATCTGGATTTTAAAAATCTTCTGTAGCAAAATAAAAATAAGCACTGGTAAAATGCTTTGAGGAGTATTAAAGAAAAGTCACTAAGGTGACATTATATAAATAGGACTTTTCTGTCATTTCCTACGTTGTGTATAACCTCGAGCCAGATTTTTAGAAAAATCTCAGAAAAGTATGGTTACCAGAAAGATGAACATATTCCCACTCACTTCAGCATTTTAAGAATTAAATGAGATAATGTATGCAAAGTTCCTAGCATGGTATTTGACACATATGAGGTGTCGACTAAATGTTTCCTTCCTCTTCCTCAAAAACGTATACTTCAGGAATCATGTGCAAATTTAAAAAAAAAAAAAAACCTGCAGATTTTGCAGAGTAAATCACATCATGGCCTTGTTCACAAATAAGAGTAATAAAATGGTGATTAGAGATAGAATATTTGGGCACATATGAAAATCCTTAAGACTACGGCTGAACTTTGAGTCCACGCTGTGGATTTTTAGCATGATAATCGGTTGTTAGAGTACATGGAGGAAGGCGGCATGGTGGTGTTGGATGTATACATACATATTCCACGTGCAAGTACATGCACATGCATGTGTGTGTGTGTCTACATAATATTTAAAAATCTACACTTATATCTCAACTTCTAAACACGTGTATACTTCATGGGTATTGGGAAGCTTGACTGAGCAGTGGCTGCAAACTCAGAGATGTGCACGCTCAGGCACTGACTACTGTAACGATGGTAGCAGCATAAACGTTAGCTTCCATTTTTGGCCAGGAGGGATAAACAGTCAGAAACCAGGCAGACCCACCCATTCTGCCCCCTCCACTCTTTGGTCTTGACTGGTCGTGTCAGGTTTGCTGTTGGCCCCATCTGGACAGCAGGTGTGTGCTGCACGCTGCATGTGTTTGATTATTGACCAGTGAGTCCTTCCAAAGGGCACACCCGGCTGCCGACTGACCCCTGGTCACGATGCGCGGCAGCCTGCCCTGTTTACATGGGGAAGAGCGAAAACTAAAAGAAAGTCGATTCTGAAATTTTTTAAACTACATTTTTGACCAGAGGCTTTTAACAAAGCCTCCATATCTATCCGTCAAAGAGTGAGCGTGGCAAGCTTGTATAGAGTCTATTAAGGGGGAATAAGGTTCATGAATTTCAAGCTTGGAGGGCTCTAATTACCTCATGCTCAAACTTTAACTACAAAACTCAGATAAATTGCTGCACTAAAACCATAGAAGATCGTCCAGCTGATTTGTGCCAGTGCATCTAAAGCTCAGCCAGGCTGATCCAAGGGAGGGTTTTCAAACCAGTCCTGGGGGAATATGTTCTGGACCTGTCTCTAATGAGAATGTGCGGATTACTTGGATGTTTTGGTAAAGCTACCCGGTAAATTAGTCAATCTGAAATTTTATTAGCCGCAGAGCATTACAGCAGTCAGTCACATAGCCCTAGAATACTGAGGGAATTAAAGTCATTTTAAGCATCTATTAGCCAGGTACCAGGAATCTGTCTCAGGCCCTGGCTGGTAGTTGTAACATTAAACTAATTGGCTAATAGTTACAGCTGTCTCCTCAGTGTTTTTGTTCTTAGAGGTGTGACCCCTTCTTGAACCAATTTATGTACACCCAGAGGGGGGTCCTATATTTATTCTAGTTCAGTGTATGATTTGGATTCAAAAACAAAACTGAAACCGAAAAAGAAAAAAGTCTGTATACATAAACCACAGTGCAAAACAGCTAAAGCTGAGCTTACGTAATGACAGCCTACAAGCTGGAATTCAGTGAATATGGGAGGCAGAGAAAAATGCAGAAAACACACACCCCTCCCAAATATTCAAAGCATTCCTATTTTATTAAAGACGCACCGAGGAAAAATGTGGATTTCCCTCTGCCTTGCATAACACTCTCCATGGCTATTTATCCAGTTACAAACTTTTATAGATGTGAAATATTTTAAGAAGTCCTTTAGAAATGGCCCGAGGTAATTTCAAACTTAACAGACCCTGTCCCACCAGAGCTCATTACAGTGAATTTTATAACAAAGTACCCTCTACTTAATTTTCAGAGCCTAGCCAAGCGTACCAGAAATGCAGCTGCATTAAGTGCAATTAATGGTACAATAAAAGCAGCGGAGGGCTAACACCCAAGAGCCAGCAGTAAACACTGGCTCCATGCTCTCCAGCCGTCAGTCCTGTGTCACAGGGCCTGGAGTGTTAGATTTCTGTATCAAGGGGGAAACATCTGGAGAAAAGTCTTCTGTCCTTCAACAGTTCCACCCAGAGCCTGTAGAAAAGGATATAAAGTTATTCCCTCCAGTTATGCCACTGGCATCTCTACTCCCTTTGAACAGGAGGCCGACACAGGAAGCTCATAGTCCCATCAGTGAGGGCAAAGGACACATTCAATTTCACCACAAATGATTCTACTAGCAAGTGACTCAGAATACTGTCAGATGCCAGAAAAACAAAGAAGTATCCAATCAGAATAGCATGTTTGTTCTTTTAAACAAACCAAAAAGACCAAAGGTTGGTGATAGGCAGGAACAATTATAATGATGTTTGCAAACCTCTTTAACAATAAAAACTCACAGTTAATATTTGAATATGAGAGACACCTAGAAACGAGCAAAAGCCTCACTGACTGATGCAGTCATCATTGTTAGACAATTTTTCAGTTAGTTAGTTAACTTTTTAAATACAATATGCAGTCAACCAGGTCTGGAAAGATGATTTTATATATTCATCTCCCATAAGTAATTAAAACAATTTTATCATGAAAAGTAGTATCTGATTATAACCGTTTCTTAATAATCCAGTCTGCAATCAGGGTCCTATTCCTCTATTTCCATTCCTGGATAAAATTCATCACTTAACAATATAAACAGGCAAGGACATACATTAACATTACATTTTTAACTAAAAAATCCCTACCAATAATTAAAGTGCAGAGAAATCTTCCTAATTATAATATTACAGATACAGTAAACCTAAATAGAGAAAAGTCATAGACAATCCCCAAATTTCATATTACTAAAAACATGCTTCTAACCTCCTTCCTCAACAAAATTCTCCCAAGAGCTTTTATGCTAGTTTCGGTTTCATCATCGATGAAATGACCCATGAGAGGGGCAGAGAAAACACCAAGAGCCTGGGAAGCACATAACTGAAAACTCAGGCCGGGAGTCACGGCATGAACTGGACTCCAACTCCAATGGAGGCACTTTAGTGACACCAGCTGAGTCTCTCTCCCCCAACAAAACAATCCTGACCACTTCTTCCCCAAACAGAAAGCATGCCGCACCCCTAAAGAGAAGTAAACAAACTGATAAAGACCAAGGTTCTTATATAACCGGAGAGAGGCACATGAAGGGGAACTCCAGACCTTGTCATGGCTCAAGGAAGGACTGGAAATACGGGAGCTAGCACGTGAACAAAGGCCGTTTGGCAGTAGAATTCTTTTGCATTTTCCAGAGGTCTTAAAAAAAAGAAAAAACTAGGGGCCGGCCTGGTGGTGCAGTGGTTAAGTTCGCATGTTCCGCTTTGGCAGCCCAGGGTTTGCCGGTTTGGATCCCAGTATGGACCTATGCACTGCTGATCAAGCCATGCTGTGGCAGGCGTCCCACATATAAAGTAGAGCAAGATGGGCAAAGATGTTAGCTCAGGGCCAGTCTTCCTCAGCAAAAAGGGGAGGATTCGCAGCAGATGCTAGCTCAGGGCTAATCTTTCTCAAAAAAAAAACAAAGCAGAAAAAAAAGAGAAAAGTAGACACATTTTCAAAAAATAAATAACGTTGTTCTAGACAACTCTGTTTCTGAATGAACTCAAAAATAGTTAAAAGTCATTTGTACCACTGCTTTCCAAATGAGTTTCCTTTATTAATCCTCCCTTTAGAAAGTTTGCTAAATCATGCCGTTATTTTTGTGAAAAATAACATCAATAAGTCTTATCGATTGACAGAGTATTAGAAATAAATGTATCCACGTGCAGACAGTTCTCAACTTATAGATGCTGGTGCCGAGTCCCCGGGGGGTCAACGTCTGCAAGAGGCTGTGCAATAAGAGTGCAGCCTCCAGAATCAGGCAGCTCAAGATTGCTGATGTCTTGCTATTTACCACCTACAGAATTTCAGGCCAGTTTCTTGATCTTGCTGAACCTTGATTTCCTGCTAAGATGCTTACTCATAGGGCTGAGAAGAGAGCTCAAGTACACGAAGTGCAGGGTATGTCCTATGTCCTTGAGTGTTGATTTTCAACTCTCCCTCCTTCCACAGTGGAAGAACTCTTGACAAACAGAGACCTCCCTGGAGGACAGGCTCCTGCTGACTAGCCTTGCAGAGCTTTGGCTTACACTATTCTCTTGGCTCCAACTACGCAACACCCTCAACTAAGTTTATACAAACTCTGTCATTCCAGCCTCACGCGGAGGCCTCACTCACACAGCCGCCCTTCAACGAACAGTTGGAAGGCTTCTTGTTCTGCTCTGAGCCCCGACGACATATTCCACACTGTTCTTCCAGCTTTTGCTTTATACCGTGTTTATAGTTTTCTTGCATGTATGCCCACATTTTAGTTTGTGATGTGACTGTTCTTATTTATAACCCACAGTGCCAATAAATATTTGAGTGGTCCTCCTAAAAACATTTAAGACATGTTTTGAGCTTTTTTTCCCTTACTTTTTGCTACAGTGTCTGAAATAATACAAATAACCCTGGTTAAAATTTGTCTGATTTAACAAACACACTCGTTTAGAAAGTGCATCTTCTGAGTAGGCAAAAAGACTATTAATAATTCACACAGCACTGTGCATTGATGCCACCAGTTTGCTTTTCCCATAATCCCTGGAGGAATTGAGCTGTACTAAGAGAACTGGAATCTTGATAATGTGGAAAAAAAACGATAATTTTTGAACATGGAACTCTTTTAGGGTAAGCAAGGTTATCTTACCTCCCTTTTCCCCAAATGGTAGGCTCAGGGAGAGGACATAGAATAACCTTAGGACAACTGGGGACTTATGGGCCTGAAGAAACCTTAGTGGCAGATGAAGAAGGCATCAGCAATGTTGACAGAAAGGTATTCCAAACACTTCTGACCTAGTTCCAAATGGTGCCCAGCACCAAGCCAGTGCCCAGGTTGGGTGCTGATACTCCCTCCTGCCTCAGGATCATAAGGAAACCTGGTCCCAGGACCTACAGACATGAAAGGATGGCCAGTTCTATCACTGAGCTCCATCATGGGCTCTGTGGACTAACTAGGAACCCAACCTCCATTTACGTTATTTTTTCCTAGAATGAATGCACTGGCTTTATAAACTGAAAATTTATGTTTATAAATCTTTTTAATAGATCCTGATTTCCTTGAGGGCAAAGATCACTGTTGAAATGCTCCTAACCCTGAATCAACATTTCTATTTAACCCATAGTCTTTCCATAAATATGTGATGTTGATAATGATTAATTTCCAGCAACTGAAAGTGGCTAGCAAGGAATAAAATGAGATTCCAAGAGACAGTATCATTCAAGATATTTTTATTTAAGTACTTAGCTGAGATGTGAAACATAAGGGAGGGAAATCTATGGTCTCAGCAGAGGGCAGCTTGTCTCTTGAACTGCACATTTATCCTTGGGCTGGTTACACCAGCTCATATGCTCCAGGCAGAGTAATAAAAGCTTAATTCCATATCCTTCCACCTGGCTAACCCAGGTTTTTTGAACACAAGAGAGGAAGTTAACTTCAAGAATATCAATCTACTTCCTTTCACGAGCTATAAATGCACTCTAAAGTAAAAGATACACAGGAGGATCTCTTGACCTAGTATACCTTTTAGCTTTAAGTGGAATCGACTTTATTTTCCTGTCAACTACAATTTTCACTAAAGACTCCTGACTTCTTTATGGCATAATAAAGTTTTGTCTAGGATTACAATAAAAAGCTTTCATAATGTCCATGACCTGAACATTCTGGATTAATTTTTAAATTGCATCTGAAAATCAGTACGAATGGCAATTCAATGTTTATGCCCTTGAAGCCAGATTCATCCCCTTGCCTCTCTCATTTGGCTCAGATCTTTCAGGGCAAGTTTCACTATGTAAAAGCTGGGTTTAGAAGAGAGCTTTGCATAGGCTCAAATAAAGTTTACATTTATTTCAGTTTGTAATATTTTCTTCGAGAGTGAATTAATTATTACTTGTGCTCCCCTTGGGGAAATGTAAATATTTTCGAACATGTCCCTTTGCCACATCCCTTCCTGTTAACACTTCCTTTAACTACTTGGCAGAGTGAGAAGGAAGGACGAGGAAGCAGAACAGCAGAGCGTGCATGAATTCCTTTCCACTGCCTTCCCTAAGACTGCTGACACCCTCCCTTTCCACTCGCCTATCGAGGAGGAGTGGGAAGCGGGGTGACATTTGACTCCACAGTGTCACACATGAATAACATTAAACCTGCGCCTTCCTTCTCCCCTTCTGGTATTTCATAACGGCATTAACTGTGCAATGGACTGGTCTCACAGCAGGTCCAGGGAAGCGGAAGGAAGCTGCTTATTGACTTATGAAAAGCATCTGATGAAACTGTAGGCAACTAAATCCTTTTAATTATATGGGAAGATATAAGCCAACAAATAAAACTGCTTTATTATTTTATTCAAATGTTAAGTTTCACCCTAGCATACAGCATTTTATTACATGAGCAAGTAACATGAGTTCAAAATGTCATTCCTACATGCCTGAGGTTTGTTTATTGACTAAGTATGTATTGATCACCCACTAAACGCCAAGGACTCAGAGGGCACTAAGGAAATGATTAGGAACAAAAAGAGACATGGCCCCTGCTTTCACAGGGTGACAGTCTTCTGGATTGAGGTTACAGCAAGCGGAACCCAACTGCAAACATAGCACTGGTTACACCACAGCTATTATCATATATTCTCAAAATGTCAGACTATGGAGGCCATTGTTTTGAAAGAGAAATTTGCCTAATAATAAAGTAACTAGTTGCAGAGGGTATTCCATACAGATATAGAATAATTTTTACACATGGAACTTCATGACTCTAAACTGAAGAACTAACTTCCACATTCACTATTTACCTTGAGAATTAGAGCACAATTGTCCATAGGCCCTGTATTTGTCATTTTTCATTCAACAACTTCCAATCCCTGATAACTAAACATACATGTTGCCCACCCAAACAGAACCAAGTTTGTGCTCTAGTCCCTCGTTTTTGCAAAGAAAATCCTAATTTTCTTGGACAGGTAATGTGCCCATTTCCAGGAAATGAATAGTAATTGGCTTTAAGTCAATTCTCTCATATCTGTGATTACATATCTGTGATCACTTTAATGGGACCATGACCCAGTTCTGCCTAATAAGACATAAAGGGAAGTTCCCTATGAATCTTCTGGGAAGTATTTCACACTTCTTCATATTGCCTCTTATGTAAGAACCAAAGCTTGCAGCTGCAACAACCATTTTTCGACCATGACATGACAAGTCTCGAGTGGAAAAGGCAATGCACTGAGGATGGCAGAGCAGAAAAATAGAATCTGGGTCCTGGGTGACCTTCTTGAGCCACTACAGTACCTGGGGCTAGCAATTCACAGACTTCTGTTACTGTGAGATAACTAAATCATGGTATTGCTTAGCCAACTATAAGTTACATACTCTATTATTTGCAGCTAAATATGTTTTAACTGATATGCCTGGTAAATTTTGTTTTTTAAGCCACAGACAAGACCTTGCATAGTTAGCCAGTCTCAAGGTGTCCTCCTCAATGTCGGGACTTTTAAAATTTTTCACTGAATGTTCCAAGCTTTAGACATCCCTTGTCATGAATGCCTGTATTAATTCCTTTAAGCCTAATAACACTGGAGGAATATGGCGTGTAGGGATGGGGGAGGATGGGGTGATAGTGATGTACATAGAGAAAGCATATAGGAGAGGAAGACTAAACTGAAAGAAATGGGATATAGAAGTGATACTTCAATATTAACTCCATTTCTAGAAACAGAAATGAGAAACTACAATTCAACCAGATTAGGGAAGAAGAGTTTTAGTGTAAGACTGAGGACAAGGAGAAGAAAAGAAAGCAGAAGTGCCAACAAAATAAACCCTAACTCACGTCTATAGTTTCAAATAAGCCCTAGTTTGACAAAAACCTAAAGTAGCTAAACCACCCCACATAGCACATCCTAGGAATGCGTGGATTCAATTACTGAGCAAGAGAGACTACCAGCAGCAAAGATGTTATTCTTGGAATTTCAATGCAAAGCAAATGTACAGATGTTGGCATAAAAGCCAAACTGTCTGAAACGGAATTGAAAAGAAAGATCCAGGGAGAAGATTAGAAGAGAGAGAGAATTAAACATGCAATAAAAGAGACCACTGCATGCATGGCATCAAGGCTGGGCAGTCAATGCCTCTTGATACTCAGGTGCTAGTAATGGTGACATATATGAGATAAAAAAATGAGCAAGGGGGGGCTGGCCCCGTGGCCAAGTGGTTAAGTTCGCGCGCTCCGCTGCAGGCGGCCCAGTGTTTCGTTGGTTCGAATCCTGGGCGTGGACATGGCACTGCTCATCAGACCACGCTGAGGCAGCGTCTCACATGCCACAACTAGAAGGACCCACAACGAAGAATATACAACTGTGTACCGGGGGGCTTTGGGGAGAAAAAGGAAAAAATAAAATCTTTAAAAAAAAAAAAAATGAGCAAGGGTACAGAATCAAACAAATACTATATTAAAGTCACTATCTCTGTGGGCAGGCTGTAAAAATCATATCATTCTCATTGAAAAGTAATTCATTAAACTGTACCCCAGCAGGATGTAAAGAACAACACACAGCATATGAAGATATTGAGCAGCAGGGGGCAATAAACTTTATAAAAACTATTAAAGCATGCAACAAAGAAAAACAATACAAGGAGGAAACAATGGAAATGTCAGCCAATTTATAAAATAACCATGTTAATACATAAGTGCAAACACTTCATGAAAAACACATATGCTTATCACATTAAATTCACACTCTGCATAACCACCCTTGAGATGTCAAGGCTGGCCTGCTGCAGGGCCACGAAATAAAAGTCAGCAGGTTGCCACATGGAAAGGCTGGTCCAGAAGAGCTTCGCACCAAGTAACCTAGTGAAATGCCCTAATTGTTTGCAGATACTTGAGACTTTGCTTCCGTTACAGACACAAAGTGTAACTGAAAACGGGGCCACACACATCCCACGACCAGTGATGTACGAGGACAGTTGTAGCTCTAAGCTGGTAGGCGTGAGCAACCTGGCCTCTACTCCAGTTTCTCGCCATATTTCAGGTGGTTCAGTAACTAACCCTGCTTGGACAACGGTTCCTGGGTAATGTATAGCTTAGGATCTCCGCAAAGCATGGAAGGCATTCATGAGCCCTGTCTTTCCAAATGGTTTTCTACCTCTGCTTCTCCCCAAGGATCTAAACTTCTACACCTTAAAAATCTGGGGGGGATTCCTCAGACCCATTATCCCTGAAGACCACTTGAGAGACACTAAAGTTAGTGTAACTAAAGTTAAACACTCTGTTTAATATTTTAGCAAATATTTATTGACCAAATTTCCTCCTGCCACCTTCACCGGGTGAGGAGGTGGGAGGTCAGGGGAGGGGTGGCTCTAGACCAGGGAAGAAGGGTAAAAGGGAAATCTTGTCTCCCAGGGCATCGTGGTGGGGCAAGGACTGGTGACAAGATGTTAATAAATCAGAAAAGATGGCTGAAATAAAAACAGAGCCCTGAAGATAAACTGTGCTTAGGAGGACTTTGGTCTGCTTACAATGGTCTGAAGTGGCAGAGAGAAAACCAACGAAAACTGCTTTCAACAATCCCTCATCTCTCCAAAATTATTTCCTATCTTTTAAAGGCCTAACTGTGTTATCTGTAATCTTCCTCACACCAACAAGACACAGGGCAACCGAAACAGAACCCAGGACAAGAAATCTACAGAAACCAGTACAGACACTAACACCCGCCAATCTGCCAGGCTTAGTGTACAGGCATAAACCATATTCCCTAATTAAACATGTCTCCACCCCATAAGCTTGCGATGAAGCAGCCATTCTCATTAACAGGCAGGATCCCTGTGTCCCCCATTCCCATCTCTGTCTCTCCCTCCCTTTCCTTCTCCCTTTCTTTAATTTACAGGGGCACCGGCCCACAGCATGGACAAATGGCCTACCTATGTTTGTTTTAAAGTTTTTCCATAAAATCATGTTCAGGACCTTAAGCCTTCTATTTCTGTACCTTTTAGATTATAAAACAAAAAATAAATCATTTTAGCCAAATTTTCTTTTAAGATTCCTGCTGGGTTGAGAGTTTGGAGTTTAGGCTGGAATTAATTTTTATAGCCAAGTTATAAACACCTGATACTCAGCAGGTGCCACTAAAATGTATAGTTCCGAGATTACATGTGGTTTCCCTAATTTCAAAAGTTGATCTACTTGAAAATAATTTGTTTTTAAAACTGTCAAACTATAAAAGCCACTACATTTCCTTTCACTAGTTTATAAAGATTAATTGGAAGTAACACATGCTTGCAATTTGTAGGTCAAAGAAGATTTTGCCTGTTCAAGTAGAATTTGGCACAGGAAAACTACACATCCTCCAGCTGAAAACAGAGATCAAAGCAACCAAGACATAAAATATCTTGGAAGATTTATGTGTGTGTTTGTTTGTTTATTTTATTGTACGATCAGAGGTGACAGTGATGTGGCTCTCTCACTAGAAGAAGCAAACATTTTTACTTCAGATCACAAGAATAAAACCCTGTCTTTTCTGCTCTAATTATTTCTGGATTCCTTTCACAAGCCCCTTGAGCTAACAGTTTCAACATTATTCAGGTAAATGATGTAAGAAATCATACCCAGCAAAACTGTATCTATGGAGTTAACCCATTAGCATGCCAAAGTAGAATTTTACGGAACTGATCAGGCAAGGTTTGGGTTTTAGGATTAAAAATTTAGGGAAGCTTAATAAAACTGGCCTGTTTCTTTCACCAAAAAAAAAAAAAATGTGCTTAAGTACTTTCATGTTTTATCTTTTAACCTAAAAATAATACTCAAGCAGTGGTGGGCAGTGTTAATAACTGGTAAATTAATAAAATATCAAATGTTTAACTTCACAGAATGGAAGCAAAAAAACTATTTCTACCTAAGGAAGAAGCTAAACAAATCTTATACATAAATAAACCCCCAAACACTATTCTAATATAAACTCTTTATACTGTGTGACCAGCTACAAATGAAACCACTATATGCTTTCTCATTTAGGAAATGGAGACTACAGGGGCCGGCCCCGTGGCTGAGTGGTTAAGTTCGCATGCTCTGCTGTGGCGGCCCAGGGTTTCACCAGTTCGGATCCTGGGCGTGGACATGGCACTGCTCATCAGGCCACGTTGAGGCGGCGTCCCACATGTCGCAACTAAGATATACAACTATGTATAGGCGGGTTTGGGGAGATAAAGCAGAAAAAAAAAAAAAGATTGGCAACAGTTGTTAGCTTAGGTGCCAATCTTTAAAAAAAAAAAAGAATGAAGCAGAGTAAGAATTTAAAAAAAACAAAGGAAATGGAGACTACAGGTCATACCAATAAAAAAAAATCACTAAAATTGCCAAAAACAAAAAAAACAAAAAACTGTCCAACCATTGGATGGAAAGGAAAGAGTTAAGCTCTTTGTCTCTGGTTCACAAGGTATTATGACTTCAGATTTTGCATCCTGATATCCTGGGCCATCATCTTCTATCCTTCCTTAATTTGGATATCCCAATGCATCCTATTCATATTTTATCATTTTATCAGTCACATGTTAACTTTAAATGCTTAAATACACACACATATACTCATCAGATTTTCTTAAAATATGGATTCAGGAACAAACCTATAGGAAGAAGTGAAATGCTAGTTTGATGGGAATTTTATATATTAGAGAGAAACTCTAAACACAAACACCACTTGATTTTTTTCCCTCCAAATTAGACCAAAACCTTCCTTCTGATTATTTATTTATGTCATTTCACAGGACTAAAATCAGCCTGTCTCCAAATTTTGCAGCCATCCGTACTTTTTCTAATAAGAACTAATTTTACAAGGTCCTTTCTGGCCAAGAAACTTCCAACCACTATAAACTACTCAGACACAATACAAGATGATTAGACCAGAGTATATAGACTATGTAGCATAAACTGCCAGTTAAACATTATAGCGTGCTTCATTTTAATCATGTAGCTTTCATCTTTTTTGAACACCCTTTTTAGCATCTCTTGAAAAAAGAGGCTTTGAAAAAGCTGAGCTACTGCTAAACATTATAAGCTGATGCTGCTATACTGTGCTTTACCCACTGCCTCTCCACTCCCTTGAAAATAAAAAAGATTGCCCTCAACACTTTAAGGTCTAATAATTGTGGTCTTAAATGAGACAGCACACCATATTCAGTTGAAAGGTCAGAATGAATCAGGGTTGAAATGCAATCATGTACCATATTCTGATTTATCATTATTATGATAATGTATTTAGTATAAAAATAATAAATAACTATCAGAAAACTTTATGGCATGTACTATTACATGTTTAATTACAGGGTTAATTTATGTTAGGTCAAACACAATACAATTAAAACAAAATTCTACATTGCTAATGCCACAAAATCCAAGTAAGCAAAATAATTTTGGTGAGTTCCTTAAAGATGCCTGCAATAATATAGTTTACATTTGTCTTAATAGAATGAGAAAAGATGTATGACCTTCAGAATATGTGATTTCTTATAAAACCTAACATGAATTCCTAATTTTCCCTATTTGATGACCATGCTGTTTGAGAAGAATTTCTGTTTTAACGTAGATGTCTTCTTTGATTGCATGGTGAGCTGAAGCCTTTTCAATTCCCTAATATGTGATTAGAAAACAAATTTCAATTAAAAAAATCTTTTAAATAAGATTAGTTTTATTTTGCTTAAGAAGCATAAATTAGTGTGTCCTCATAACCATAAAATATCAAAACAAAGGATAGTATTTAAGCTTATAACATAAGGCTCAATCATCTTACTACACAGATGAACAAATAGAAGACTTCAGAGAAATTAACAGATTTGCCAAAAGTCAAACAGCTAGCTAGCAATTAGATTCTAGATCTTCTGACTTTCAGGCAAATGTGCCTTACATTTCCTCCTTGGGGAAAAAAAGAAAATGAAAAGGTTTGAATATGCCATATTAGAGTTTAAGTTATGAAAGATAGTATACCAAAATTTGCCTAAGAAAGTTGATCACATTAGAGACAAAAAACAATAAAGATCTCCATGGACTGGGAATGACTGGGATGCTGGCAAAGACATAAAAGGAACTCTCCACCATTCCCCTAAGCCATGCGTGCTCATTTACACAAAAACCAGAGCCATCAGAATTCTTAGGAAGAAAGTGAAGAGAACACAAGTCTCAGACAAAAGATGATTTTTAGACTAATTATTCAGAAGGGACATTTACATCTAAGAAGCTGACACACAAAGTAGGTGTGATTCAAGTTTTATTTTGAAGTGATGCCAGAAGATATCAAGGTTGCTCTTTATAGGGCTCTTTCTTTCAATATTGTACTGGAGGTTCTAACCAGTGCAATAAGGCAAGAAAAAGATGAAAACCACAGAGATTACAAAGGAATAAACAAAACTGTCTTTATTAATAGATGACACAATCTTATATGTAAAAATATCCTAAAGAGTCTATAAAATAATTATAGAAATAATATATGTTAAGCAAGGTTTCAGGATAAAAGATCAATATATAAAAATCAAGTATATTTTGATACATTGGAAAATATTTGAAAATTAAATTAGGAAAACAACTCCATTTGCAACAGTCATCAAAAAGAATAAACTGTTTAAGAATAAATTTAACAAAGAAAGTACAATCACTGTATGTACACTGAGAACTACAAAATATTGCTTAGAATTATTAAAGAAGATTTAAATAAATGAAGTGATATGCCATGTTCATGGGTTGGAAGACTCAATATTGTTAAGACAGCAATTCTGTCCAAATGATCTCAGTGGAACTTCCATCAAAATTCTTCATGCTTTTTCACAAAAACTAACAAGTTGATCCTAAAATTTATATGAAAATGCAAATAAGCTAGAATAGCCAAGGCAATATGAAAAAAGAACAAAGTTGTAGGACTTATACCACCTGATTTCAAAACTTATTATAAAGCTACAGAAATCAAGACAATGTAGTATTGGCATAAGAATAGACACATATATGAGTGGAACAGGAGAGAGCCCAGAAATAAACCCTCATATATATGGTCAACTGATTTTCAACAAAGGTGTTGATGAAATTCAAAAGGAAAAAGATGGTCTCTTCTGGGCCAGCCTTGTGGTTAAAGTTCTACATGCTCTGCTTTGGCGCCCCAGGTTCGAAGGTTCAGGACCTACTACACTCACCAGCCATGCTGTGGTGGCGACCCACATACAAAATAGAGGAAGACTGGCACAGATGTGAGCTCAGGCCTAATCCTCCTCAAGAAAAAAAAGAGGAATATTAGCAATGGATGTCAGTTCAGGGTGAACCTTCCTCACCAAAAAAGAAAAAGAAAGATGGTCTTTTCAACAAATGTTTCTTGAAGCACTGGATATACATATGCCTAAATAAATAAACTCAGACACTTATACTATGCAAAAAAGTTAACTCAAAATGGATCCTAGACCTAAATTTAAGAGCAAAACTATAAAATTCTATAAGAAAGGAAAGGAGAAAATCTTTTTGACTTCAAATTAGGCAAAGATTACTCAGATATTACACTCAAAGTATAATCCATAAAAAAGAAAAAAAGACAAATTGGACCTCATCAAAATTAAAAACCTTGTCTCTTCAAAAGACACCATTAAGAAAATGAAAAGGCAAGCCACAGATTGGGAGAAAATATCTGCAAATCATATATCTGATAAAGGACTTGTATCCAGAATATATAAAGACTTTCACAATTCAATAAGAAGACAAACAACCCAATAAAAAAATGGGCAAAACGTTAAATAGGATGTCACCAAAGAAGATATAAGAATGGCTAGTAAGTACATGAAAAAGTGCTCAACATCGTCAGTCACTGAGGCAATACTGGTAGGTAGAATTCTAAGATGGCCCCTCAAAATTCCTGTTCCTTGCTTTACATGTGCTCTATATCCCTTCCCTTTGACTATGGGCAATCACTCCTATGATTAGCCTGGATAATATGGTAATGGTTAAGGGATTCTGCAGATATAACTAAGGTCCCTAATCAGTTGACTTTGAGTTAATCAAAAGGATGATTATCCTGGGTGGGCTTGACCTAATCAGGTAAGCCCTTTAGCAATGATCCAGGTATTCCTTGAAAGAGAGATTCAAGCTGAGAGATTCTTCCACTGGCCTTGAAAAAGCAAACAACCATGTTATGAACTGCCTCTGGAGGGGGCCACATGGCAAGGACCCCTCCAGGGTGGCCTCTAGAAGCTAAGAGTGGCCCTAGCTGATAGCCAGCAAGAAAATGGGGATGGCATTCCTAAAACCTCAAGGAAGTAAGTTCTTTCAGCAATCAGTAAACTTGGAAGAGGATTTTGAGCCTTAGATGAAATGGTAGTGCCAGCCAACACTTTGATTTCAGCCAGTGGAACTCTGGACAGTGGACCCAGGTAACCTGCATTGAGACTCCTGATCCACAGAAACTGTGGATAAAAATGTATGTGGTTTTAAGTTGCTAAGTGTGTGGTAATTTGTTACACAGCAATAGAAAACTAATACAGAAATATAAATTAAAATCACAATGAGATACCACTACATGATCAAAAAAACTAGAATTGGTTATAATAAAAAAAAACTGGAACCATCATATGTTGCTGGTGGGAAGGTACAATGATCCAATCCAAATACTTTAGAAAATAATTTTTGCAATTTCTTTGAAAACTAAACATGGATTTACCATACAACTCAGAAATTCCACTAGTATGTATCTATACATGAGAAATGAGAACATACGTCCACACAAAGTCTTGTACATGAACGTTCATAGCAGCATTATTCAAAATAGCCAAAATCAGGAACAACCCAAATGTCTATCGACTGGAGAATAAGTAAATAATACCTGGCACCTCCTTGCAATCAACTGCTACTCAGCAATAAAAAAGAACAAACTATGGACATGAACAATAACTTGAAATAGACACAAGAACATTATACTAAGTGAAAGAAGCCAGGCACAAAAGACTACATGTTGTATGATTCCACTTAAAGGAAATCTCTAGAAAAGGTGGAACTACAGACAAACAGAAAGTGGACTGGTGTTTGCCTGGGGTCGGGGTGGGAGCAGGGAGTGACTGCGTGCGTGAGGGAAGCTTTTAGGATGATAGGAGTCTTTTAAAACTGGACTGTTGTGCCGGTTGCACAACTTGAAATTTATTAAAACTCATCCAACTGTACACTTAGAGAGTGAAGGGTATAGTACGTAAAACATAAATCAATGATGCTCTTAAAAGAAAAAAAAAGGTCTTTTCATATAAAACACCATTATAAATAGTAGTGAAACAGTGGGATATTTGTACTATAATAAGACAAAGTGAATCTGCCATACCTACTTTCCAAATACTTCCAAATATTTAGATGTCAAACATTGACTCGATGACAGGTCAGCTGTTTAATCCCTTCTTATTCATATTCAACATTAAGAATTTTATCTTATAATCTACCTGGCTACAAAATCTTCCTCTCATTTACATTATACCTCTGATTCAAAATTTTCTGGGGGAGAATTTTGACACGTGTCCTATCTAAAAGAGGCAGGTAATAGGAACAGTTGAGTTAGGCCACGTCTCCTTCAAAACTCCTTTACCTAGAACTTTTCTGATTTATTTTCAATTGCTTCAATAAAATGAACTTAAAGTCATGCCAGTGTTCATAGGTTGGTATTAATTAGAAGTGACGCAGATTTAAAGTTTTATGTCACATCTACAGTAGTATGGGTTTCTGGAATCCTGACAAATTTTCTTCCTTTTAGGCAAATGAAAATTCTTTGACCTTCTAACAAAAGGAAACAACCAAACCAAAACTGTTGCCAAGAAACTGACCCAAAACATTACTCAAGAAGCAAGCCAGAAAAGAAAATAAAAACATTAATTACAATGGCAGCTGTTGGGGATATTTTCTAGGAAAGCCATTTTTAATAAGTATATTAATATTATTTTCCAATCAACCTCCTAACTATTTGGAGACTTAATAATGAAATAAAACTGAG
Source organism: Equus asinus (assembly GCF_041296235.1). Lineage (NCBI taxonomy): Eukaryota > Metazoa > Chordata > Mammalia > Perissodactyla > Equidae > Equus > Equus asinus. Next base: position 178,323,745 of record NC_091791.1, on the reverse strand, counting down.
TCCCCCCAAACGAGTGCACTCGCTCAAGGATTTCTTCCATACTAAATGCAATGGACTCCCAGGAAAAAACTCTGGGTTTGAGTCTTGGGATAAGCCACAACACTGCTCTCAGCCCCAGTCTCCAGATTTGTAAAATAAAATTAATGATAATAATACTTGACCTACCTAATTCATAAATTTTACATGAGAACTAAACAAAACAATATAGGTGAAAGTGTTTTATAAACTCAAGTAGGGTATAAAAATCAGCTATTTAGAAAGGGTGAAAGAAAAGGACAGTGACTGTGCTAAACATCCATTTGCTAATTCCAGGGCAAGCGCACAATCTCATTCCTGAAAGCATATAGTGGTCACGTGAATCCATAGGTTTATTTCAAGGAGCTCAAAGCACTTCTTCATCTGTATCATCTCATATATCTTCATCATATCCCTTATGTGAAACTACTGTTCCTACGTAAATAGTGAAACCAGTTGAAAAAAAAAAATTAAATGACCAGTCTCAGTGTCACAGCATGCACACCAGTGCTCCAATTCCATCTTCAAGCCGGACTATAGATGCTCTGGGAATTGTGCGCATTCTGAGGCCAGAGGTGACAGTTCAAATTTGTGTTCACTGTTTTCTGGAGTATCTGCTTAGTAATTGCAGGAGATATCATTCTTCTTCTTTCCTTTGTTATCTTCACAGAGAGAAAGTGTCCGAATGACAGGGAAAGCAACGAAATGCCAATAAATACGTTGCCATAAACCTGGGGATCATTACCAAGGAAAGGTTTTTTTATTTCTGAGACACAGCATAGTTCAGTAGGCAGTTAGACCAAGCCCACGTTTGCTTGGCACCTGGGTCCTAGTGAAACAATTCAACTGACTTGTAAACAGGCACGATGCCATCCAGCCATATGGGTGCACATAGATGCTGCCAAGTGACCATGTAGGAGAATCAGAAGCGTTTGTTGAGGGCAGCAGTCCCAGTGTGGGACATCCAAACAGCTGTCTACCCTAGATTCACACGCCCGTGGTTAAGGGGACGTGACATGGTTAATCTACGTTGGATTAATTTTAAAACATAAAAATCAGCTTCCTTGGCCCCGAATGGTCAGTTGGGTACATGGATGAATCATCTAACATACTCTCCTCTCTGTGTTTGCCTTTCTACCCCCAATAATCATGATGCATTTCTCTTGAATGGTTTTCCAAGGTGTCTAACTACATTCCATGATACTGATCAAATATTTGAAAAGAAAAATAGTCTTCATAAACCCCAGTTACCTACATTCTTAATCTGAATTTTTGAGAAATATGGCCATATTTATCTCTGTAAAGATAAGTATCATTATGGTGAGATGCTGGTAAACTTATTTTAGTCAAGAGGTCAAGCCAAGCAGCTGAGCCCCATGCTAAGAAATTTAGTTAGAGAAAGAAAGAAAATCAGTTTGGGAATTTTACAACTACAATAATTTCATGTGAGTTTCAAGTTTGGAGCATCCAGAAACTTTAATAACTTAAAACTGCGGGGAGGGCTTTCTCCTTGAAAGTTTTGTGTAGAACTATCAAAGATTTCATTTACATAGTCAGTGCACAAAACATAGGCTAAAATGTTTTCAGGAACAGGAGCTGCAAAGGAAATCAGAGAAACGGTTGGGGTTTTTTGCCCCAGGTCTCTAAAGGCATCATTAGGAAGAGCATGTCTTTTGGGGGTAGTATTATAGGGTAGAGCACTAGACCTAAATATAGTTCAAGGTTAGAGAACTGTTTATGCTGCACATGCTCACACGCACATACAAAGATAAGATGGCTCATTCCAGAGAGGGTCTCTGTGCCTTATGTAAGGATATTTCACTCATGCAAAATGCAAATGAGATCAAGAAAACTGTGAAAAATGCCTCTGAAGAGTCAAAAGAGATATCACAAAGTCCAACCACTTTATTCACAGAGGGACCCTTTGTCCTCTGTATGATTCTGTTTACACTTAGTTTATATGTAATTCCAACAAACCTAGGTGTCCGAGCTAAAAGCATCTCTGAAGCAAGAAATTAAAAAGGAGATCCAGAAATGCTAGTAGCAGAGAGGAGTTACAGCTGACAGTAAGGGAGGAATAGGAGGAAAAAAAAAAAAGGGCGGGGGAGGGAAACAACAGTTAAAAAAACCCTCAAAATGCACTATAATCTGGGCCAATTTGGTATACAGTCAAAGCAGCTCTCATAGTCCAATGGTCCCTGAGGACATCACACCATATTATTTTCATGGTAATGAAATGCATACATAATGATGCTCCTAAGTCATAAAGAAAAGGCTCAATTATCTTCCACACAAAAAACTCTTTCCAAAACGATTTAAATAAAAAAGAAAAAGTTTGGTGATTAAAGAATAGGCCCCCTTCTATCCAAAATAACAATTTCCTTTAAGTTCCAGATAGCTGAGGTTTTCTTTTCCATGTACTATATTCATATGTATAAATTATGAACACCTTTATAGCCTTAAAAATGTCTGGATACTGATGAGATCTTACCCTGCTAAGATGATTCCTGATTTACAAGCTTGAATTTCAAGAGTTACGATGCAGCATCTACAACGTTATTATAAATTGCAACTCACTGCTACCCTCACTCCTATACCAGTCTGAGGAATGTTTTATCTCCTTCATACTAAATCATCGAAAAGTAAATAGTTTAAATTTTGGCAACTTTTGTTTCCGCTCCTCCACCTCAAGCCTTAAAATGTATGCCTTCATTAGAATGCTTTCCTCCTTCACACCAGCAAATAATTAATTATTCTTCATAAATAAGTAAAATATCTCTTTACAGCTAGGTCATTGCTCAATAGAAATTATAAATTGCAAGCGTCTCTCTTTGTCCTCACAAACAAATAAATCCAAGAAAAACAGACTCTTTGAATAACCTTTTCCATAAAATTCTACTCCCTGACCCTCCAAACTGAATGTTAAGTGACTATCAATTTATTTGTCTGCTTCTGAGAAAGCCTGTGGAATATGAGATGTCTAATAACTATAAAAGCGCATCTATGAACACGGAAAAGTGGGTCTTAGTCTTATTTTAAACTTTCGCATATTTAGTACACAGTGAATAGAATTATCCTTCCAAGTAATTAAACTACAAATTGAAGGAATTATGAACCTAAACAGAGTGTACTGAACTATAATTAGATCATTAAAATAGCCACCACTGAGTGTGTATTATGTGCCTATCCTTACACCGCTGCTTGACATTATCTCATTTAATCCTCACAACAGCCTAGGGTCACACAGGAAGTATAAAAAACTAAATCTGGAGATCATTAACTCAGAGAACACAGATGTTTTAAGCACCAACAAATTTAAAGGGTGGGAGTGGAGTTAGCATATTCACGCATTGCGTTTTTTATCTATTCAATTAAACATTTCTATTGCCTAATATGTGCCAAAGCATTTACAAGGCATGATAAAGATTGCTCATTGTCCTCTAACAATAACACACACTAAGGTAAAGCTTACTGTTCCAGTCATCCTTCTAAGTGCTTGACAGACACATACACATACACGCATTATCACATATTAATCTTCAATACAATCTTAAGAAAAAGGCTTACTCATATATCCCTTGTTTAGAACCATACAGTGGCTTCCCATCATACTGAATAGAACCCAGCTCCAACCATGTCCTAGAAGCCCGCATGACTGTGCCCCTGCCTGCCCAGCCAACCTTGTCTGAGGCTATCCTCCCTCTTTCTACACCCAAGCCCCACTGGTTTTCTTTTTTAAAAAATTTCTCTTCCCAAAAGATAGCAAGTTAGTTCCCACCTGAGTCTGTGTTTATTGCTTCCTGGGGACTACTTTGTCTCCAGACTTGCTGTGGCTGGCTCCTCCTTGTCATCCAGGTCTTGGCCCAAATGTCCAATTAGGGAGAGAGTCCTGGCCCGCCCAATCAAAAGTAGCACACCTTTCCCTACCGGGTTACCTGTGTCACATCCCCCTGCTTCATTTCTTCATGGTACTTATCTCTATCCTCGCCAAGCTGTTAGTGCATTTGTTTATTGCCAGCTCCATCCACCCCACTCCAGAAGAAAAGCTTAGTGATCAGAGCTTGTCACAGAGCACATGCTGAGCAGTGTCTGTGGAAGGTGTCTAATCCTTAAGGCAAATAGCAAAACATCATAGATGAGTTGTCACCTTAGGGAGTTTTAAAGGTACCATTTGCCTGAGAGACAAGTAGGGTTCAAACACAGAACAATAAAATTCATGCCAAAAAGACAGTAAAAAGAAACTTACTTGTTTTGGAATTAAATAACATATTACCAAAAACTCCGGGAATTAGACAAAAAAATCAGAGAATGTATTTCAAAAGATTTTGAGTGGAACAATGTTGAAACACTCCATGTCAAAATCTGTGGACACAGCTAAAGCAGCACTTAGAGGGAAATGTATACCTTTAAATACAAATTCCAGGAATCTCAAAAGTCGAAAATAAAGGAGTAAATTTTCATCTGAAGAATTTAGGAAACACACAATTGAGAAAACTCAAAGGAACAAAGAAGGAAGAAAATAAAGCTACCTTTATCTTATGAGAATAACTAAACGAAACAGAAAAGAAAGAACAGGGAAGCCTATTAAATAAAATTGTATTTTTAAAGAATAAGATGTACAAATAACAAGAACATGTAGATATGTCCACATAACCTCTATAACAAAATGTAGAAACAAATAGGAAAGATATGCACATCCAAGAAAAACAAGAAGCAATAACTACAGTTATAAAAGAAGCTTTAAAAATGAGAATGACGCCCAGATTCCCCCAGATCCTCAGTCAGGTAATTTCAGCCCACAGTTTTTCCATTACAATGTGGTAGTTCAGCATCACTATTAACAACCAAGGTATTTCCTTCACTAATTTTTTTTAAATAAAAATTTAATGTCCATTACTAAAATAACACCCACCATGATTTTTCTAGGGACAAAAGAATCATGGAACATTTTCAAAATACAAAATAACCAAGAACAAATTAGAAACCTACCATAATGTCACAGATAGTTTCAGTGATGGCTAGAGACACAAAACCAAAGTAACTGGTAGAAAAATAAAACTGATTACTAGTGAACTCAGGATAGTGGCATCCTTTTGAAACATGACTGAGGATGTTTGCCTTTATTTCTCACTATTCCTCTTCACGCACGCTCCAGTCCAGCACCACCCCCATCCATAACTCGACGTTTCCTTAACACACAAAAGGTGCATTGATACCTCCATTCCTTTCACTCACCTGGTTCCTTCTGCTTGTGTTACCTCTGGTTCATCTCCACTTGCTGCAATTTTACCCCATCTATGAAGAAACTTTCCCTTATTTCCTAGTCAGAAATTAGGTCTCTCGTCTTGGAATCCCCCTAGAGCTCTCGTGCCTCTGTTGTAGCATTTACAGCGCTGTAGTGTATCTTTCCTTGCATGATTGTTTTCTGAATTTGTGCTTTAGCTTCCCTGTGCTGTAATCCAGAGGGATGGAACACTGCAAATGTATCTTTGTTTTCTCCTTGTCATCTAACCTGGCATCTGGGTTTGTATCAAGCCAGGAGTTTAAGTAACATAATCTCTCAACCTCAGTTTCTTCATATATAATGTGGGGGGGGGGGCACTAAAAACAGTTCCTACCTCCTAGTGTTAAGAATTAAATGACACTATGTACATACAACACTTACCACAGTGTCTAGTACTTAATAAGCACTCAATATGATATGCATTCAATAAATGACAAATAAAATAATACCTTCACCTTGGGTGAAGAAAGGTAGAGAAGCCTTTCAAAGATTTTGATAACTAAGTATGCAAAACTTGGCCATCTGCAAGCTGTATCCGTAATAAATTTTTGCCAAATTGCAACAATCCTAAAATACTATCAATTTTTAAGTATGTCACCAATTTACTATCAGCTCTCCCGGAAAGAAAAGAAAAACTATCATACTAAATATATAGATCCATTACAAGACACGTTTTCAATTTCAGAAACATTTCAAACGGTGGAAACGCAGCCATTTTCAAAGTTCCTCTCCTGGTTTGTAACACTCATCAGTCCTCCGCAGACACATCCCCACTATTCTGGGGATAACAGGCAGGGTCCACCCCCATCTTGACACGGACATCTGCTGCCGAGTTTCTTTACAAACTCAGTATCCCTGTAGGGCGCTGGGCCCCACCATCTGTCCCACAGCTGTACTGAAGATGAACTCTCCTCGCGGGCACAAGAGAACCTGCTTCTCACTGGGCCTTCTTTCTCTTCATTTTCCTTCACAGTTCCATGGCTTTTGAAAGTTTTGACCACTTCTCTCAAAATTACGCTCTTACTATGTTGCTATTTATATTAACAGTTTAAGTTTGTGCACATTGTTTTATAATTTGCAAACTATTTTCACATATACCAATCCATTTAATCTTCACACCTAATAAAACCCATGTGAAGTAAAAACAAGCATATATTTATCTCTGTTTCTCAGTGATTAGATGGAAGCCCAGGGAAGATTTCCTGACTTGCCTAAGCTCATAGAGCTGAGGTGCAAAAACACCCAGGTGTTCTCAGTCCTCGTACAGCACTTTTTCTTTTTTAAGATTGGCCCTGAGCTAGCATCTGTTGCCAGTCTTCCTCTATTTTTTCTCTCCCCAAAGCCCCAGTACATAGTTGCATATCCTAGTTGTAGGTCCTTCTAGTTCTTCTGTGTGGGACGCCACCACAGCATGGCTTGATGCGCAGTGCTAGGTCTGCGCCCAGGATCCAAACTAGCAAACGAAGTGAGGCAAGCAAACTTAAACACTCAGCCATGGGGCCATCCCCCAGGACCTTTTGATTTAAAGTTCAGTTCCACCTCATTCTTCCTTATTTTCTTTCCTTCAGTCTCTCTTCATTGACTGTTTCCTTCACTGACTTCTACTTCCCTCCTAAGCCTTAAATTGTTAATGCTCATAACATTTTGTTCCTCTGCTTTGTTCCCTTGCAGTCACCATAGCTTCAAGCTTCAAATATAACTCTTCACAGAAAAGCCCTGATCTCCAACCAGCATGACAGTCCCTCATTTGCCACTTTATCTGGCAACGTCATTCGTACACTCTGTCATCACATTAAATTAGTGAAATGTACTCATTGATCAAAAAAAGTGCAAATTCTAAAAAACAGAAAATGATCTAATTTTCCAACCACAGTAAAATATGTAATAGAAGAGCTCATCCTATTCTTGAATATCCTGAATATCTAAGGAACTCTCTTCTCCCTCCTTAGTCAAGCACTTTAATGGACACCAGTATAACTACACTTGTGAAGTGGGAGTCAATAGTAAAAAATAACTTCAGAATCTTTGAAAAGGGTCATCTTTTGCCACCAAATTCGTTCCTCAAACCCCTCTAGCCAATCTGGTGTCTACTCCTTACCTAGCCACTACCCATATACCAGTACGTGGTCAAAGGTGGCAGTCAAAATATTTAACCATAGATGCTGACTATACCCAGTCGGTATGGCCAACCAGAGAGTACTAGATTAATACCATCCCTGTCCATGCTAACAGAACTACCTCAACACCACCTTGAGACTTTGAAGTTCAGAACTAAACAAACAATAATAAAAATGAAGCGTAACCCAATGGCTCTGAGAATCATGGAAACTTGACATATTTTGAATTTTTTAAAAGAATCCTGTCCTAGAAATCTGTATTGTTCTAAACCATTATTCCAATATGAAGGTAGCAAACACGCACACAAAAATATTCAGGAGTTCTCAAAACTCTAGGAAACATGAAGGAAGGACACCGAAAGAGCCACTAATCGACAATATTTAGCCATAGTTTAACATTTTGTTGTAGCAGTAATTAAATTGCCAGCAAAAGTAAGGAAATATGAATCTCTGTTATTTCTGTCATTAAGGTCTCTCTCTCTCTCTCTCTCTCTGAAATCTTATAGCATAAAACAAATGACAATACAATCCCTGTAGATAATCAGAAGATTTTCACAGTAATAAAACAGGTTACTTGCAAAGCGTCCCATGTTCGGTTCATCATATGATACTAGTTAGGGTGTATAATCTTGAAAGGGCAATCCGATAATGACACTAGAAGCAATTTTGTACGATAGTAGTGCTGAAAAGTCAATTTAACTTTCCAGCTTTATAAGACTTTGTTATTGCTATTGTTAATTATTTCTCATTTAATGGGAAATTGGCAACAAGGTCCCCGACTGTCATTTTAAATCTGCAGTAATATCATGTGAAGCTTTTCGTCCTTATTCCCAAGTCCTGGATTATCAGAGTTAAATGGCAGATCCGGCATTACAAAAGCTCAGGGGCAGGCACTGTTACACAAATTGCCAATTCAATTAACAGTGTGCAAATGCTCCACTGGCAGACTGCAGGAAGGACAGCCATTTTGGCAAGTGTCATTCCTAATTTATCAAACTGTCAAACCTTCCACTCAGGTGCCTGCGGTCACTGTCTGCTTCTTAATGCTACGTTGTAAAAGCTGCAGGAACCATTCTTGTAGCTTGACAAGGCACAATACTCAAAACTGATTTTAAAATCAAATGTACAGTTGTCTTAATTATTCTCAGTATAAATGATGTTTTAATTACAAAAACAGAGTGGGAATATTAAATCAGGACTGGATACTAGGTTGACACAGAAAGAAGAGAACTTCTTACCTTCCTGTCTTGAGAAGGAAGAGAAGCAGAATAATTTATACTAGAATAACTTATTAACCATAGAATTCTTTAATTTTACTAAATGACTGCATAAGCCTTTTGTCTCCCAAATTTACATAGTAGTAATTCTTAATGCAAACTCAGCAATAAACTTTTCTCCCCATAGTTGTTCCTATGCTTTTGAAATGATCATGAGGAGTGATACAGCAAATGATACTTGCATCCTAAGAGCCCTGTCCCCTCGCTCCTTTTCCCTTGATTCTAAGTGGCCAACATTTACACAATCGCTCAAATACTGGTACCCCCGTAAAATTCTAAAGCAGCAAAACATACCGAAGTGTTACCATCTTCCATGCATTCATCAGCTTAACAACTATTTACTGAATGCTGTGCTCAGTGCCTGAGAGAGGAGAGGTAAGAAGTTGTTTGGGACGGATCTGAGTATTTCAACAAGTTTCCCTCGGCTACTCATTTGACATTCCTAATATTCAGCAATCAAGCACTTTTCTCAGAGTATCATGAAGACACCTAAGGTGGAGGAAAGGGACCATTTTCATCATGAAGTTATTTGTTTCTTCCTTTCTCCACAAACACCAATGAACACTCTGCAAGGTGGGGAGGTACAAGGGGTGTGAGTGGAATATGTAGATAAATGAGACACTGGCTCACAGTCTATTAGGCTATTCTGATTAAAAAGATACAGGAGGGACCTTCGTTGGTGAACAGCCTTGGAGGCCTGATGCATTATGAAAGCATTCCATCAACAATTACTAAGCCCTGATATGTGCCAGGTGCTGTTATAAGCCAGGCAAACATAGACGACATGGCCCATGTCTTTGAGGAGCTACGTTTTAGCAGAGAGAAGTGATGGCAATGTCCAAAAGAAAGGGGCACTGGAGTTTGTAGCAGAATCTTTAGTTCAAAGTCAGAAAAATCTTTTATGATTTTTATCAAATGGGTCAGATATACAAACAGGCAGAAAGCACCTCTATCTCTACGGTCAGAACAGAATGCTTCCTGAAGGAGAGACTTCTTACCCAAAATACTTCCTCCACAACCTGAAATTTCACCATTACTAACTCATTCCTTTTGATCTATCCAGCTTTATGTCTTCAGTTTCACCTATCACAGTTTTACCCATCAAGTATTAATAGCTCATAGGAACTTCTAGTTTGGGTTCAGATAAACAGAGGCAGAGAGTCTTGGTCTATGGCAATGGGAATGAAAAGCTAAGATGTTTCACAAAAGGGCAAGGATGAGAGCACCTCAATGACAAAGTCTTCTATACATTTTTGCTTTAAAAACCTTTACCTTTATATGTGTATGTATGTATGTACATATGAACATGTAACATACATATGTACAGTGTACAAATACACAGTTATACAGTACAGTTAACAAGGACATAACTGCTCAAGAATACAAAAAGCATATCTGAATACCAAGCATATAATTTGGCAGTCAGTCTACAGATTAAAAAATAAAGCCAACCATTCTATGATTCCCTTACCAGAAGAGCATCAACCTGGGTAGATGCTTTTAATCAGAGGGTAAGGACAGAGGCAATGAGAGTAAGCAGCATTTCACAGCATCAAACCCCACTGGCAATGAAGTTCACTGGACATCTTGATTTTATCACTGGCAGTAATTGTCATCATTCTTGGTACAATTTAATCAATACACCTTTAGCCAAGTGTCTACCATGGCCATCGCACTATACTAGGGAGCCGCAATGGAGCATAAAGGGTTAAGAGGGCTATTTTCCTCAGTTCTGCAAAGCAACCCCATCGCTGGTAAGGCCAGGCTCCTTGCTCTCTCACTCTTGCACGTTTGTCAGCTGCCTATGGAATGCCTGCTCCCTCTCATCTGCCTAAATCCTACCTATTTCTCAAAGCCTACCATAATTTTGGTTTGTGAGACTAATAACAATGCTGGGTTTTGCTTGTGTATTAAGGATGTTCCAGTTATTGGATAGTATTATCTATATACTAACTTATGTATGATATATCCACCCAAAGAAATAATAGAACCATCACAGTAATAGTGACTGATATCAGGGACTTACATTTATTGAGCACCTACTTTGTGCTGAGCTGTATTTTAAGAGCTTTATGTATAGGAACCTATCACCACACACACAGAGGTTCAAACAGTCATTATCTCCGTTTTACAGTCGTGGAATTGAGGCTGAGAATTGCCAAGTCATCTGCTCAAGGTCATTCAGCTAGGAACTGACAAAGCTAAGAGTCAAATCCAGGCAATTGGGCTTCAAAGCCCATGCTTTCTGCTGCCTTATTATGCCGAGGGACGTGAACTATATTAACCCTCAAATTTCCTCAAGCAGCGTATAAGGACCACATTGTTCTACCCTTATTCATAATGAGACTGGAGAATCTAAATAAAAGTATGTCTTACCCAGGTTACCCACTGTGACTGAAAAAGTCAAAAAGATCTCCTTGAACACTATTTCCCACCGTTTCCCAGCCCATACCATCTCCTGAGGATAAACTCCATCCCATTTTGAATCCATACTATACTGGTCAATTCAAGAGTGTTTACAGATCTCCACAATCTCGCCTTGAAGTTATTTTGAACCAATTAAGCAGGATGGGCTCTAATCATTGGTTGCTATTCTTTGCTGTCTATTATTTACTTTTATTCCCCCATGAAGCCTGATGTCTGGTAAGAAGTCTTTTATACTAAAATTTAATTACCTCTTCCACCCTAGGGGAGGTGTGCAAAACCCTGATAACAAAATAAATACACGAACGTTAAAGAAACTCATCTCAGCATGGTGTTTCACGTCACTCTGAGAAGTGACGTTCTCCACAGTTCTCTGCCATTGGCAGGATAAGAAAAGCATCCAGCATGAAGGCCCCAGCTGGAGAAGGCGGAGGACGTTCTAGCCCCTCTTGATTCACCCCTCTAAACTGTGGTCTCCTTATCTTGTCTGAAGTTTAAACAGAAGACCATCTATCTCACCACTGGTCAACCAATTAGCAAAACACTACTCAATCAACAAGGATATGCTTTGTTTTCCAGAAAGAAATGAGATTAGTTTCCCTGATTATATATGACTCACCAGATTATATCTGCCTCATGCATGTAGTGACCATGTATCGTATGTGCTTCCCTCTGCCATGTGAAGCACTGTGGGTGACACAGATGGAAAGGTCGTGGTTCCTGTCCCGACCCAGCTTGCCATCTATCTGGGGAGTCAAATCACATCACATATCCACATTCTTTTTGCCTCCAATGGCATCATCTCTGAGGAGAGCCTCATTACCTAAACTAGAGCAACAACTGCCCAACTAGTCTGTATTTCCTGTCTCTCTGAAACCCCGTTACCAGCAGTCTGCTTAAGGACAACCCTGAGCCCTTTCCAGGTCAGAAACCGTCTCAGTTTCCTCACTGTTTACTGAAACGTACCCTTTTCAGGCAGTCATTCCAAGTCAAACTCCCAGCCCTCCATCTTACTCTTCCCTTAGATACTTCCTGCTCCAGCCACACAGGACAACTCTTTCCTAAACACACAGGGTTCTTCTTTCTCCTCAAATGCTGTTCACACTGTTCCCTTTCTCTGAACTGCTCTTGTGTCATTCAACATTCTACCCTTCCTTTGACGGCTTCTCCAACCCTACCGCCTCCACAGAGTCCTTCCTGACTGACCAGCCACAGTGAGAAGGAAGCTCTCTTTCCCTTACATCCCATCCCACTTTAGTTACACCTCCTAGAAAGCATGGTCATATTCTGGTTTTGGTTCATTCAGTCAGAAAACATTTATTGAATAGCTACCATGTGCCATGCACTGGTGACACAAAAATGAAAAATAAAACATGTTCACAAAGAGCTCAAACTTTATCAGGAGAAGCAAACGTGTAAACAACTAACAAGATGTCAATGTGACAAGTACTTGGGGTGAGGTTTCTCAACCTTGGCACTATTGACATTTTGTAACAGATAATTCTCTGTTGTGTATAGGAGGGATCCTGTGCATTATACTATGTATAGCAGCATTCCTGGCCTCTCCCCACTAGATTCCAGCAGCACCCCTCACATTGTGTGCTTGGGTGAAGACACTCAAAACGTTTTCAGGCATTGCAAAACTGCCCCCAGTTGAAAGTCACTGTATTACAGGGTTTCCCCAAGTGTGCTGAAGGTATGCAGGAAGATAGGCCTAGGAAAAGTATGCTCCACAAAGGATGTGACACAGCTGGACCCTAAAAGATGAAGAGCAGCTGAGAATGAGGTGGTGTGGGGCACAGCCGGGCCGTAGTGAAGGCATGGAGATAGAACCTTGAAGGATATTCCTGGAGATCTCAGAGTTCAGTGGAGGCTGCATATGAAAGGGGTAGAAGGGAAAAGGCGGAGCTGGAAGGGGCAGGCCTTCATCTCATCAAGATGGCTGTACAACTAGAAAGGATCTAATTGTCTTTTTATTTTCCATGTGAAGCATCAACTAAAGAAGAAAAAGCAAAAGACTTGGGGTTGAATGTCTCCACTTTGTACACTTTGGGTCAGCAGGTTTCTTAACCCCATGGAGACTCAGCTACCTCACCTATTAAACAGAAAGACTAACAATTCTACCACAGAATATTTTGTTAAGGATACATAACTAGCACCGTGCCTCACACAGTTACCTAATACATGCCATTTCCTTCTCTTACAAGACTAAGAGCAAGGGGCTACCTCCCACTCATCAATACATAATCTCTATTATAGCATTTGACAGATAGAACAGTGTTTCAACGTGTATTAAAGATGGCTGTCAATTCTCTGCTGCTTCTCACATCCATCAACAGGTGGGAACAGCAGCCAAGAAGGTGAAATAGGTGGAGTCTATTTCACCTGCCCTTGGGTCCAGGCTGGCTTTATAACTTGCTCTGACCATTAGAAAGTGGTAGAAGTGATGCTGTGCCAGCTCTGCATAGCCTTTAAGCAGCCTGGTAGCTTCCTCTTTTGCTCTCATGGAATCCAGCTGCCATGTAAGAAGCCACACCACCCTGAGACCTCCATTGTATGAAGCAGCCCAAACTATCCACATAGAAAAGCCAGATGCAGGAAAACCTGCACACGCTGACAGCCTCTGCCCATGTGCCAGGGGAATTCTGCCACACAAAGTGTCTCAGGGAGAGCAGCAGCAAACCTCTCCAGCAATCCACAGAATCATGAACAGTATTAAATCACTGTTATTTGAAGCCACTTATTTTGGGCTCTTTTGTTATACAGCAATAGATAATTAAAACAAGTGTGCACAATAAGATTGGAGGATATAACTAGCATGGGTTCTAAGTGTTGTTATTTATATAAACAAGAAGTCAGTAGGAATTGGAACAGTCAGAAAATATCTTCAAAGATGTTGGATTTAAGTTGTAACGTGAATGATATTTGATTGATGCTTTAAACATTAAGAAAGCATGGAACCATTTTTTGTCTATTATAACTATACATTTACCCAGCTTTTATTGTTAAACTTTTCAAATATACAGAAAATTAAAATAACAGAGTAAATACTCATATACTTTCTACCCAGATTCAACAATTATTAATATTTTGGCAATAGTTGCTCAAGCTGCAAATGTAAACATGCACACACACATACACACTTTTGGGAAACATTTGAAGGTAAATTGTAGCCATCATGAATTTTTGTTTAAATTGCAGTAAAATATAACATAAAATTTGCCATCTTAACCATTTTTATGTGTACAATTCAGTAACGTTAAGTACATTCACATTGTTGTGTACCCCATCTCCAGAACTCCCTTGATCTTGCATAACTAAAGTCTGCATCCATTAAACAACAATTCCCTATTCTCCCTCCCCCAGCCCCTGGAAACCACTATTCTACTTTCTATCTTATGAACAATACTGCATTTGTCTTTTTGTGACTGGCTTATTTCACCTAACATAACGTCCTCAAGGCTCATCCATGTTGTAATGTGTCAATATTTCCTTCTTTTTAAGGTTGAACAACGTTCTCTTCTATGTGTATAGCACATTTTGTTTATCCACTCATCTGTCAATGGACATCTGGACTGCTTTCACCTCTTGGCTATTGTGAATAACGCTCCTGTGAACATGGGTGTATAAATATCTTTTTAAGACCCCACTTTCAATTCCTTTGGCTATACATCCAGAAGTGGAATTCCTGAATCATAACCTAAGACATTTTGCTCCTGACTACTTTAACATGCATGGCTTAAGAATGAGGGTATTCTGCTGTGTAAGTTTCTCCTCTTATTGGTTAAAGGTTCACATTACAGTAGTTGTTGGCTGATGCCCTGAGTTTGTATTCTAGCCCTTCTTTTCACTTAGCTTTGCTAAGCCTTGGTTGTCTCATCTATATAATGGGATAATAAGAACACCTACCTCCTAGAGATACTGGGAACATATAAGAAAATACAGCCAAAGCTCTCAGCCCAGTGCCTAACAGAAGGCATACGTCCTCAGAATGTGAGAGGATGTTGAGATGACATATTTGTGGCACGGGGGTACACTGGTGCTGTTTTACCTTTACAGCACTAAATAGTCATTTGCTATGCTCTTCACTCATCATTTTCAGGTGTTCTTAAAAGAGAAAGCTAGGCTCTTCATTATTATGTTTTCTTTTTCAGTGTAACCTGTTTTTCTCAAGTCCTTTAGAAAGGTTAGCACTCTCCTTTTCCCCCTTACTCCGATACAGAACCTGAAACCCAGCCAAACTTGAAGGGGCATGCTCTTCGAGAATTTGAGAGGTGTGATCACTTGAGAAGTGATCTAATGAAACTTCCTCATCCACTTATTTCCCAGCCTTTGCTTGAATAACCACAGCAGAGCTCAGCCCCTTCCAGTTCTGAGGTCTCAGTAAGACCCCCTCCTCCTCAGACGGAGTCAACACTGACCTTTCTGGCTTACTCCTATGGGTACTGAAGAGGGGATTCCTGTTTTGGATTAGAGAGCAAGCAACTCATCTCTGACATCCTTACCAACTCTAAGAGTACATGATACACTTTCCTTATGCTAAAGCATGCACAAGAGAGCCTGCGACTCTCTAGTGATAGTTCAAGATTAGATGTGTCTTTCTTCAAGACACTCAACAGTTCAGATGAGAAACAATGCAGCAATGCTTGTCTGATGTGAAATGGGTTGAATTTATTTTATTAGTCAATTAGTCAACAATTTATTTTATTAGTATAGTCATGCAAATTAGCATAGATTCCCATGTCCAGGGCCAAGGAAAATTATTTGGAGCTTAAAAGTATTATCTCAAGAGTTGTCATCTGAGTTTGTGATTCTGCAGACCCAGAGCTTTTTTGAGTCTGCAGGATGCCATGTAACCACGTCAGCCCTCACGTGATCCACTTTGCACAGCCAAAACCATGTAATACTAGAAATAGAAATCTATTGTTGATAATACATCTTCCACTTGCAGAGTGATATATATTTCTGGAGAGAATTCAATACATAACCCTAGGCATAAAAAAAAACCTATTGACTTAATTCATATCAAACCCGTTATGCAAACTTTGACTTGCTGAGCTAAGATTCGAGGCACAATTTTGCAATTAAGGTAACTGGTATATATCCATAGAAATGCTCAGTGAGCTCCTTTGTTGTAGATGATTCTGGGAATCATTAATTATACTTAAAAGACTAGAGAAAAATTTAAGCTTTAATGTATAAAAGATCATTTCTCACATGAATGTGTTCTTTAGAACTGCAAAAGGAAGTCACAATTTGAACTTTTCTGAGACACTGTTGCTCTACATTGAGGTTATAAATGAATAAACCAGGCATTGTCACCAACTGGGACCTTTAGCCAGTTCTGTCTGGCACTAAAACAACTGTCATAGTTGGGAACCTGGAGGCTAATACATCTCATGTACCTCATACACTTCGAGAATTCTCAACAAGATCCAAAATGCAAGTTCTAGAAAACTCTTACTCTCAATCGTTTACAGATCCCCACTCCTCATCCCACTTCACCCTACCACCATGGCTGTTCCTGCTGGTGAATCTTCCTCTAACATCCATTCTAGTGTAAATGAACTCCCTTCATCCTCAACCTCTTCACAGTACATAGTACACAGTACACAGTACATTTTACCTCTTACTCTAACTGAAGCCTGGCTCTTCCCACGCCCTCCTGCAGGACTCTGCTTCTCTTACAACCCTCTTAAATGGAGGTTACTAGTCTTTCTCACTACTACTCTCCCAACCAAACACACAGACACACACACACACACACACACACACCCCCTGTCTGGCAGAAAGAACAGCTTAGCTCCCCTCTACTGCCAGACCATAACTCTTCCATTCTTATGCAAAAGTTCCTTACTTGAAGCACACATGCCTGGTTTTATCACTTTCTCATATGCTTACCATCTAACATTCCCATCACTTCTTAATGACTCCATCCTCAACTTTGGTATGTAGATAATGTAATAAAGCATCTATCCTTTGCTCAAAAGCCTGAAACCCATACATATCGTCTACTGAATAAAATTGTAACTAGTACACAAAGATGTTCCACATAAATTTTCTTAAATTGACTTCATATTTCCCATAAATTCCAGATGAGCACTTATTTGCTAGCTCCCTGAGACAACTCACCAACATGCCTTTTCATAACTTTCCTTTCCCTTTCCCATCTGCCAATAATTCCAATTATTTCCTCCAGGAAACATCCCACATTAACCTACTGCCCACTCCAGTCTCCCTTTTCTTCAAATCCCTTTAATATTTATACAGAGAGTTTTTCACCATGTTATCTTGCCATTTGATGCAATCAACTTTTTATTTAGCTCTTTCACTGAATATTATTCTCTAAAGGTGGATGATAAACTTCATGAAGGAATGGATTATGGTTTCTATTTTTTATTAACCTTTAACAAATATCTGCCAACCAATGGAAGCCATATGATTAAAATTAATGTATAGAGGTGCTACTTTTTTTTCAGGAAGGCTTTCTTCTGCCACAAATTAGGCTTGAGTTTGTGAGCAAACCAGACCAAATTTTGCTAAAGTTTAAATAATAAAGTCAGAATGTTTCTTCATCAGTAAAATTGTGTTACTACTGGAGGTCCAAGAATTTCTGGAATTCATTCAATATGTTTTTAATATCCTGGTGTAAACTTACCACTCATTATATGGATAGATAATATTTTATACGTAGATGATAGTCTATCATCTAACAAGAGTATGTTTTTTACCTACATTCAGAGGCCAATGGGAAGGAGTAATTTTAAATAATCACCACCACCACCACCATGTATTGATCCTCACTATGTGTCAGGTACTATACACACGTTATCCCTAATTCTTATCCCACCCTTATAGATAGATACCATTATCATCATTTCACAGAGGAGGTGATTGAAGGTCAAAGAGTTTAGGTAAGTTGTTCAAGACCACACGCCTAGTAAGGAGAGGAGTTAACACTGTAACTCTGTTCCGTGTAATTAAAAAACTTTGTTATTTCTGCTACATCAAAATAACACTAGTTAATATGCTGCTTGGAAACCGGTTATTTAAAGCAAATATTTATATCAGAATAGATATACTTTGTATCTGATTATCAGTAAGTTTGTATTCCACGTTTGGTCATACTATTTGGATTTACTGAAGATTTTACTTGTTATCACCTAAGAATCTACAGTCAGACACTTATTTATAAAGTGGTCTGCCAGGTTCAATCAAATAATGCCATATATAATATTTGTAAACCAAAGGGGAACCAAAATAAGGCAGGAAACAGTCAAATAACACAAATCAACAATAAGAAAAGTGCTGTACTTTAGGCCATATATATTGGAAAGATTGCCTTTGCAGATTTTGAATAGAGTTCAACAAATTATGGGAAATATTTGAAAGGTAAAAAAGAAACAATGTTAAAAAAAATAGCAAATATAAGGGATAATTAAATAAAAATATCATATCACAACAGTAGACATTCCTGTTTTCCAAAACCAAAAGTGGGCATGATTCTCTGGTAAGATGCTTCTACTAACCATTCTTTTGTTGTTAGTGCCGTGGAGTCGATTCCAGCTCCTAGCAACCCTGTGGGCAGCAGAGCGGAACCCTCCCCAGTCTTTTTGAGCCACCCTCTCTGCTTCCGGCGCTCTATCAGACAATGCTCTCTGCTATTCACAGGGTTCTCATGGCCAACTTTTTGGAAGTGAGTGGCCAGGTTCTTCTTCCTAGTCTGTCAGTCTGGAAGCTCTGCGGAAACCTGTCTACCATGGGTGACCCTCCTGGTATTTGAAATACTGGTGGCACAGCTTTCAGCATCACAGCAACATGCAGCCACCGTAGTATGATAACTGACAGATGGGTGGCGTGGGTCCCTGACTGGGAAATGAACCAGGCCTGCAGCAGTGACAGTGCCAGATCTTAACCACTGGACCACCATTCTTTACTTAAGGAATAATCCCCAAAGTGTGACATGGGAGAGAGATTCTGATCACTTAAAGTAAATAATGAGAGGGATAATATGAAGTAATTTCAATTAGCTCATTAGCTGTAAACACCTATTGATGTCACAGCTACCGATGGCAAGTATATACACTGAATTTCTGTTACAACACTGTCGTCAATTTACATTCACAGGGCCTGAAAGATAAGAACACCTTACAGTACAGACTTCCGTATTTCAGGAACCTCACGGTGCGGGATGAGGAGCGGGACAGATATTTCATTTACAAATTCCACCACTAGGAACCTTGCGACAGTGAGGTGCCCTGGTAGTTGCTATCTAAATACTTATTCTGACTGGTTTTGCTCTTGAAGGATCGCTTTAGATGGCACTGTGATTCAATAAACCACTGGGATCCAGCATTAACTCTCAGTGTGTTAGAACTTGAATATCCATTCATATTACAATCAGGGGATTCAAATGATAGATTGTTTCTGGATCAGAGTTTCTCCAGTCAAGAATATTTTTATCTGATGAGAATGACTATTTTGACTTTGAGATATAAAACCCATAGAGATACTAATTCAAATACATTTAATCTGATCTCCATGCATTCCAACACTTCACTGCTACATCCTAGCTATTCTTTATAGGGAAAAACTTATTGTACTGCCAAAAACACCCCCTGCCACCTCGAATGACAAGAGCATTCATGCATTTTCATGAGCTCATTTCAGGACAGGAAAAGCAAGTTCCACAATTCCCAATAAACACATTAAGACACTAGAATATTCTAAATGGATGCTGTAATTAAAGGACCAATCACCACAATCCTATATATAATGACCACTAATAGGAAATCATAAACTCTAATGTCTACGAGTTAATAAAATTATGAATGGCTTCTCCTATCCCCCAAAGTTGTGTGTATATGTATCTAAGGCTTTTATTTTCCATTTGATTTTGTTTCAATCGTCCTCACAACATCTGAGAAACATACCAATTATCCCACATACATTCAAGTACGGAGTTTCACTTCAAAGGCTGGAAGAATCAATAACCACAGCATAAGGAATACATACTTAACCTACTCCATAATGTGTAGCACATATCAAAAATAATACTGAAGACACGACCAGCTCTCTTAAAACTACCAATGATATTTCTACGGTCGTGATCTTTAAGCAGTAAAAATGCCAACTCAATGTTGCAATTTTTAATCCAAATAGTAATTGGAATACAGCAATTTAGAAAAAATAAAATACATTACTTCTTCTGTTACAAGAGCCCACAGGTGTGATTATCTAGCTGAATATTTAACATACACACACACACAACAAAATTGTGATTTTTATCAACCAAGCTGTAAGGAAGTGTGAAGAAAACTGCAAGTCTCATTACTAATGCCACTTGGGGAAGAACATCTAGAAATTCATCTATGGAAGTCTGGAGATAACCAAGAAAAAGGACCAAAGCTCAACATACAAAACATAAGTAGGAAACAAGAATAATGGTAGCATCAATGTTAATAATAAATTATAGCAATTTCTTAAGATTGTTCTTATCTGAAAAGACCTTCGGTTGATTTGTTAATAGCTCAATATTCTCCCATAATAATACCCATGTTAAAATGCGACCACAGTTCTGACGGCTGTATTTCAACAAACCAAAGGCATTAATGTTGCTCTAAGGCAGTGTCTTCATCTAGACCATTCAAAAATAAAGCCTTAAACATTTTCTTTTAAGGCATACTTTTTGGTGAGGAAGATTGGCCACGAGCTAACATCTGTTGCCAATCTTTCTCTTTTACATAGTTGTATATCCTAGCTGTAAGTCATTCTAGTTCTTCTATGTGGGAGGCCGCTACAGCATGAGTTCATGAGCAATGTATAGGTCCACATTCAGGATCCGAACTGGTGAACCCCAGGCCACCAAAGCAGAGAACAGGAACTTAACCACTTGCCACGAGGCTGGCCCCTCAAAAATAAAGTCTTTGGAACATTATCTTCCTTGTGTTATAGTCCAACCAAATTATTCAGCCTTCCCCCAAATATGCCATGCCCTTTTACCCCTCCATGCTTTGGGATGTATACCTTCCCTTTACTGTCTCCCTGATGAACTCCTACTTATCCTTCAAGAACCATCTTAAACGTTACCTTGGTTGTGAAGTCTTCCCTGTCTCTCTCAGGCCAAGTTACCCTTTAGCACTTATCCATGGGTATTAATAATAATTTGTGTGTCTCTACTACCAGTTTGAATTCCTGGAAAGCAGATATGGATTTTCATTCTTTTTTTTTTTTAATGTCCAAATCTAATATGGCTCCATAATCATTACTCAGTAAGAGTTGGATGCATACATGCATGCATGCATGAATAAAAAGGCCCTGGTATTTCAGCCCACATTCTGGTATTTTGACTTTGATGCTATAACAAGATGCAGTGCTGAATTATCTATCAGCTGTATGAACTGAATCTAGATGATACAAACTCAATAATATTAAAATAACCTATTGCTTTGTGGCATGAATGATTCCAATTAGAAGTTTAGGTGATATAGGTTCAGGGTTTTACCTAATGTGTACTTAGTACTGATGCTTTACAAAGAGAAACCATACTTATGACCAATAATACGCCAGACCAAACTTACACATAAAATGTATAGTTTTATAAATAAGGCTTATGATTAAACAAAAACCACATTCAGTAAGAGAACGCAACAAAAATATCCTTAAACATCCCTTAAAGCCCAGTAAATGAATCTCTCTCTTCCAGGAAGGGAAGTGAGTGTATCCCAGAGATGCTAAGTCAACTTCATGTTGGCATTCTGCAGCATCGCATGCAGATGGTGCAAACCTAAGTTACCGACCCTCTTCAGTGAGTTCAAAATCTGCTCTAATTGATTTGAAGCCTAGAATTTAATGAAGAAGATGCTAAGGACAGAGAAAAGCCCCATTAGAAGGTAGTAAGAGATAGCTATTTATTCTTAATACCTAGGTTGCTCTCTTTGACGCATTTCTTTGTGGACTGTACATTTCATTCTACTGAATTTCAGTCAACTCCATGGTAGACAACACCATCCGTCTTATTTCATCTTTTTAACAAGGACTTGATGAGGTGACACAGGACTGATTCTTAAAAACACATTACCTGCTATGTGAGGCATTGTGTGACAGGAAGAACTATCTTAGTGACAGGCACCTGACAGCAGATTTGTTGATTTCATGGTCACTTCATTTAAAGTAACAACAGGGTGAAATATGCCATCTGATAATCTGTTTGAATGTTGACTGTGAAAAGCACTTAACATTTCTGCCAGCTACCACGACTACAGAATCTGTTCTTCAATATGTGAGGGTCTGTCTTCCTCTTTACTCATTTTTATCAATTCTCTGCCCCTATCTCCTCTTTCCTCAGGGGAAATCCCCCAGTAATTTTCTGGAAATACATTATGCAGAGAAATTTGGCGCCAAAGATAAACAGCTCTCCTTTAAGCCACACTTTTTAAGACGCTATGCATTCTACAGTCTGAGGCTACTAGCTGAGAAGGAGACCTGCACCACTTTTTCAGATATCCACAGGCTACCCTTGTGAACAAGTCACTTAACATCTCTAAACTCCAATACAGGGTGAGATGTGTACGTGTGGATACTCTGGCTCTTCATTCTCTATGTACTAGCTTGAGAAAATAATGAGTTCAAGCACTTGAAAGCCACACTTCCACACATTTTATGGCTACATTTCTTTCTTTACTCTTACAGTAGTAAAAGAAAACCAAACTGGATCATACCAATGGCTTGAAGGCAATGACTCTCCATGCATCACCCATCCATCTCATTTCTGCTGATATGTGGATGCTGGAGCAACCCTTCTCCTCCCGCAGGGCAAGGACTTCTTGCAAGGGAAACAAGACTACTCCCTCAACTCCAAAGCCACCTGAGCATTAGCCTTTTAACATGCCAGGGGAAGGCAGACTCACAGAAAATAATTTCGCCATGTTAATCATGGTCATAATATATTCTTATAAAATATTTTGCAGTCAATTTAAAAATACTAAGCAGTACATATGGAATCTTCTAAAGGAAATCAGTGGTTACGCTTGCCAGAAAAGAAGCTCCTTTAAAGTGGAACAGCAGTAGAAAAATCATACTCTAGGCACAGCCGGCTTATTAGAAGAAAAGGGTTAACTTCCGGTGGTTTGACAAAAAAATCCTCCAACCTTCCTAGCTATCTAGAAATTATCTGTACTAACTGCTTCCTTTCCCAATTGCTTGGAATCACACACCCAGTGACACCTCAGGTGAGCTGCGTAGTCCACACATCTAAGAGCCTCTTGGCCATCAACATGCTTGAAGCTTTTTAAACAGCATTAAATATGAACCAGAAACAGCCCGGTTAAAATTTACGCTTTCTCTGAAAGATTTTTTGACATATTCAATGCTTGTGAAAGCTGAGGGGCTGACGGCCCTAGTCAAATACAGTTGAGTGAGCAGACTCCCTACCTCTCCACCCTCCACCTCCAGGGCAGGTGAACCGTGACGTGGAGGGACAAACCTCTCCTGCCTTCTCTATTCCTTTTCCAGAAAATATAAAAAAGAGAAAAGGGGGGGGGGACTTCCTTCAAACTGTTGTTTGATGATTTCTTTGTTTAAATAAACATCTCAATAGGAGGAGGCCACGGGAGCAATTGGCTCCTCCAAGGCTTAATCTAAATCTCTCCCAGGCAGCTCATTTCTCACCGAATTTCTCCCTCGGGTGATGACTAGCTCATCTAAGTTTGAGCGTTTTCTCCTTTCAGGATGTTTTCTTTTATAATTTTCAATGATCCTTCTCCATCTAAGAAACCACTTCACAGTTCTTAGCACTGTTTACCAAGGATATGAAGAAAAATGCCAGACAGACGTAGATGAACACTTTTCCTTAGAATGTTATTCTTAGCATTACAACTCAAGCACTTTTAACGCAATTTTATGCCACTGCATTTACTTCTTTACTTAAACTTCTTTAAAAAAAAAAATCTTTTATGCAAAACTTTCCAGGATGTTGTGGTAAATAGTTATTTGTGGTTATTTTCATGAAGTGCAAAGAGATGAAATGATAAGCTGAGAAAAGTATTTAAGAAGCATCCTTCTAAACCAAAAATAACAAATGTTCAAGTTCCACTAAATAAGATGTTATGTATCCCTGCAGGCGGCTTGGATAGATATAATTTAAAATCATTATATAACATCCCCTATAGGAAAGGCCAGCTATATCTTTAGCAGATTTCCAAACTTCATCACGCTCTTCAGAACTGAATACCTGCGAAGCTTCCTGATATCTGACATTTGGTGTAAACTATTGTGTGAACCCAAGCTTCATCACTTCCATTTTCTGCCATCTGGAGGATACTGAAAGTGAAATAAAGACCAAAAAGCGTCTGGTTTTGTTCTTGGAGGGTGGGGCGCACCTAAGGTATTAAGTTATTCAAACACCAGTAATGTATGGTATTGCACATTCTCACTGTCACAGCCTTTGTTGAAAAGGATTTCCCTGACCTTTCCTGTAACCAGCAAACAAATAAGCCCTCTCTCTCAGCGGGAGAGAGGCACTGGTCCATTAGATCATTAAGCAGTTCTATTCAGATACCCCCCATTCTCCTGTCCTTGGCCCTGAAGAGGGAACTGGCAGTGGTCCAATCAGTCAGAGAGGAGGCAGGCAAATGTGACTGCGTACAGGATAGCTTGAAATGTCGCAGCAGGACCAACGTCGCAGAGCAGACAGCACTGAGGGGAGGATGTGGTGCTACATGAGGGGCAGTGTTCCAACAACGGAAGGCTGGTGTTCAGTCTGCCAAACAACGTGATGACTCACCCAGGCAGGAAAATATTACCACCATGGGGATATTTGGATCATCTCAGTCTGAGAGTAATTAGGGACTAAACTACAACAGCATGCTTCAGTGATGAAATGAGAAAATAAGCGCTACCTCTGTCAAGTTCTGATTGGCGAGTATTAACTGAATGTGGGCTTCCATCATCTCTGACCACGAACTAGGAACTTGCAGCAGACTCAGAATGGAGAACTAGTTTCACCTTTTCATGAAATAAGACAGCACGCAAACATGTATGTATGCACACACACATTAAAAAAAAAAGAAAATGGTGAGGTGAAAAATGTTACAGTTGGCAGAAACAGTTTTAGGGAAAATCATTACCACAATTACATAATTCCTTTCTATAGCAGGCATTGGCTCATCCTGAAGCTTTTTCCATCCCTAATTACACTGTCTGCAAAAGGGGAAAAATGAGCCCAGAATGGCAAATGCTAACAATGTCATTTTATTAATAAGAATGATATACAATCTCCAAAATAAAAAGCACATGTGTTTAATGAATTTAGGTAATGGAATTATTTTACTTATTAGTACCGGTTGCACAAATGTAAATTCTCTGGCAAAGAGGACAAATGTTAATTTTTATTTCTTTGTATTTTCAAATTGCGGACAATTTGTATTCATTAGACCACGTAAAAACCTCTTTTTCCTTATAATTGTAAAGTGACATTATAATTAAATTGGATAACCTCAGCAGCATCTGCAAGTTAAGGCATCACTTACAAGCTGGCTGGCCAAAGCCCAGGCACATTAAACCACCAAACGGAGTTGCACATCAACAACCTTCCGTTGCAGTGGCCAGGTCAGAAGCTCAGTCACACAGACAGAAAAAGACTATTCAGCCTAGAAGGCCTCAGAAGGTCAGTAGTAAGAATGTCTTCTCAGATGAGCCCTCACCAGATTCTTCCAGAGTCCTTCCTCTGAAACCTGAACAGACACTTTGACATCCTCCACTGAGACTCTCTTCCCCCTCCCCTGTTCCAAAAAACCACATTCTTACAGTACCAGTCTCACCAAATCAGAGCGGGGCAAACAGAAATTATCTTTCTCTTCAATACGAACAACCTCTATTAGGCCAGGTTAATAAACTCTAATAGATGTAAGGCCTAATACAATATTCAGCTATTGACATAAACATAAATATAAATTTCAAAGAAAATAACCTACTTTAGTAAAACTACCTGTGCAATAAAAATTAATGAACTTCAAATGATTCTGCACATCTCCACCAAATTGCATTTTCAGGCTCACATCTTCAGGACATGCTGGGTGGTTTGATGCATTCCCACAATTCATCTTCCTGCTAAGCCAATTTTAATTTAAATGCAATTAAAGGCTCAAAATGAACATTATGTATTAAATAAAGCCCCGAATCTGCAGACTATCATAAATATGATTTTCAGAAAAATTAATTACAAGCCATTAGGGTACAAGTCATCTTACTGCAAATGTTGAGTTAAATTGCAGAATTCGTTTGTTCGTTCCATTAAATGTTAAATACTGATTTTGAGCTTTGTACCAATTTAATATCACCAGGTCAGTTTATGAGAAAAACGTTATTTATAGTCAGAACTTCTAAAGTGTCTTAGCATTTCTTACTAATTAAATCATAAGCGTTCGTGGAAAGAAATAAAAATAACCTAAAGTGAGTTTTGGCCAAACATTAAGAATATTAATTTTTATGTGTTGCTATTTTGTATCAGATTCAGCATTTTTTCTGTGAACCTTTTTTTCTTAAATATTTCTTTTATTTGGCTATAATTATGAAAATTGTGTTTAAATGAAATACATAATGCTGATCTAATAAACCAAAAACACACAACCACCCATTACCCTACTCCTAGCCAGGGCACCATAAGTAAACCAAGAAATCAAACATCTAATGTTATAGCTTGCCCTGAACTTAAAAATTCAGAGAACACCAGGTATACAAGAACCAGCAGTACTTTTCTTTGAAATCATTGTGTCAATTTGAACTGTTGGTGGACATGTTTCCTAAACAGGCTAATGGTTACTCCAGTATAATGTAATATAACTCACTGGTGGAAAGGTTTTGGAGAATCCAATGAGAGCCTGCAGCATTGGATGTACTATTGATTGATTTAGTCATTCAATTAAAAATATGATGGTGGTGTTTTTAAAAGGCTGTAAAGCCTGGGTAAGGTTGTAATGAATCTCTTCATTTCCTATTAACTTAAAAATACATCTCCCACATACTACTTAGTTGTGGTAAAAATATAACCAGAAAACACCTACATGATTTTTTAAAAAATCAAGCATAACTACTGAATTTCAAAAGTCAAGTTGTTAGTGAAAGCTCCTTTCACAGTAAAAACAAAATAGATTTTATGAGAAAAATGACAATCCCCTTTTTCAGTCTTGTAAAGTGAGAACTTCCTATCTAGATGAAAGTCAGCTGCTTTTACATTGATTTCCACAGTGGTATTTCATGAAAAACAGAACTGCCTTAAAAGATTTAGGCAAATTTGGTAAGTAAGTTATTCTAATTACTATCTTCTCTAAGTAAATATAGTTAATTTAGGAGGCAAAGTGACTATTTAAGTAATCATTCATGAAAAAATTTGTATTCTTCATTTGGAATACAATAATGATTCAAAAACATGCCAATTCCTTCCCTCTGCTTCTTCCATTGGATTAGCCCTAATCCCACACTTTTAAAAACATCTACCTCCTTATCACAGTTCTCCTCTAGTTCTTAAATCCTCCCCTTTCTCCAGGGCCACGTGATTATTTGCCTAGTTACTTGTTGCCTCTTGTCTACTTCTGCTTCAAGACATACCCACACCAATTTCTGGACATTAACAGATAGCTATAAACTAAATGGCAATTCTGTTATGTGATGCAACTGATAGCTAACACTATGGTGGTAATCATTTTGCAATATATAAGTGTATCTAATCAACACACTGCGCATTCTAAACTTATACAATGTTTTATGTCACTTATATCTCAATAAAGCTGGGGAAAAAATCCAGATAAATATAAATGTAATTGGAATTGAGTATATGGTAGCTGCCTAGGATGTCTGAAATTCTGATGATTCCAAAGGAGACAGCAAGGATTCCTTATTACTTGGTGTCTGCATATATTTAAAATTTACATAATTTTACCAAGCCTGGGAACATTTGCTAAAACACATATTTCCAAATATGGGGAGAAATTATTATACAAATGAAATAAACACACACACAATCTCTTATATTAAAGTATTTGCTCATTGCTTGATTATATATATACTAAACAAGCATAAAATTAATATCATTATGCTACTTAGCAACAAGTATTTTAAGCTAAAATATTAGTAGTACTAATCATTTCTCTGAGCAAATGCTCAAAAATTAACAATAAGGTCAACATAACATATGCAGCCCTGATGAAATAAATCATGGTTTTTTGTTTGTTTGTTTCTTTGTTTTGAGAAAGATCAGCCCTGAGCTAACATCCATCACCAATCCTCCTCTCTTTGCTGAGGAAGAGTGGCCCTGAACTAACATCTGTGCCCATTTTCCTCTACTTTATATGTGGGATGCTGGCCACAGCATGGCTTGATGAGTGGTGAGTAGGTCTGCACCCAGGATCCAAACTGGTAAACCCTGGGAGAGCGAAGCAGAGCATGCTAATTTAACCACTACACCACCAGGCTGTCCCCATGTTTTGTTTTTAATCCAAATTCCTTACAGTTAAAAGGTGACATGAAGAAAAGTATAGACAGACAAAATCCCAGGCCACTATATATTAGTCAATCACTCACCACACCCTGCTAGCCTGTCAAGCTTACCATTTTCCACAGATATTAATGTAAGTAAACAAGGGTTGTGTTTGAGGATTAACTTTCTAAGAGTAAGATTAAGATGACTTTGTAAAACAGGATTCAAACTAAATCATTTAACTTCTATATTTGAAATAGCTCAAAAAGAGTTTAAAAGAATAACTGAATTCCAAGCACCTCATCAAGTATTAACTATTATAATTAGTTGAACTTCAAGTCCCACCTTAAATCTTAAGAATGGTTTCCAAGGGGCTGGCCCCGTGGCCGAGTGGTTGAGTTCGCGCGCTCCGCTGCAGGCAGCCCAGTGTTGCGTTGGTTCGAATCCTGGGCGCGGACATGACACTGCTCATCAGACCATGCTGAGGCAGCGTCCCACATGCCACAGCTAGAAGGACCCACAACGAAGAATACACAACTATGTACCGGGGGGCTTTGGGGAGAAAAAGGAAAAAAATAAATTTTTTTTTAAAAAAAAAAAGAATGGTTTCCAAGAATGAAATAGGAAGCAGAGCAGCTGAGTGGTCTTCTCAAGACCTTAACATGAGTCATTAAGAAAAATGAGAATCAAAACTTCATAGTGAGTTCCTACATTTCTGTCCTATAAATAACTGTAGTAACTGTCTCCCAACAACAACAAAAGCCCAAGACCAGCTCTCAGGATCTGAGGTACCTTACTTCCTTCTCCCACTGAGCATGGCGGCTGTTCTTCAAAAACACCAGGTCGTGATACACAACAGAATGCACCACTTCCTTTCCCCAAAGCATCTGTCCCCTAATGCTAGGAATAGCTACCTTGAAACAGCTTGTATTTGGTTTTCTATTACTTTTTATTTTAGAATACCAATCTACTTTTGCCATATTCAGAAACTGCCATCTTCCCTTGTTCCCCCAAAATCTTGGAAAATCCAGGAAAGAATCTAGAAACGAAAGAACTATTGTTGATTAATTCTGATTATTCAAACTTCTGTAGTAATGTTTCTTTACAAATATAATAGGCGCAGACTGAACTTTGATCTTTTATGGTGTGAATGAGAGAGATTTACACAGTAAATATTTTATAACATTGATATTAGTGTTTCCAATGCTACAGGATTCATAAGATTTCTTGAAGTGGTGAATGTTCAGGTAAGTTCTAATTTTCCTCTACAAATTATAAATCCATAATTGGCTGCCCTTTTACATAATTATCCTGACAACTGGCTTGGTACCCTCTCTGTTGGACTACAACAATCCTACTCAGCATTAAAAAGTCACAAGTAACTTCCAGAATAAAGGTTCTAAACTTCACCACACTACTTTGAGGATTAAAAACAGGAAGAGCATTGGGCCTGGCCTTGTGGTGTAGTGGTTAAGTTCGCACACTTGCCTTCGGCGGCCTGGGATTTGCAGGTTCGGATCCTAGGTGTGGACCTAACATAGCTCCAAGCCAGGCTGTGGAGGCATCACACATAAAATAGAGGAAGACTGGCACAGATGTTAGCTCAGGGCCAATCTTCCTCAAGCAAAGAGGAAGATGGGCAACAGATGTTAGCTCAGAGCTGATCTTCCTCACCAAAAGGAGAAAAAAAAAAAGAGGAAAAGCATCTTGAGATAAAGTTGCAAAGTATATCTTGTAGAGGATGTACAAGGACAAGTTCTGAAGGCCAATGGTCATCAAATGTAAACAGCTTTTTCAAATACAATAGTTGTCAAAAGCCATTTTTAAAAGATGAGAAAGCTGTGACTCAGCTTGATTAAGCCCTTTGATGCTGACAGCCTGTCTGATCCTGATAAGAAAGAATATATTAAGGCAGAAATATAGGAGAGGAAGCTTCCACGCACTACCACACCACTATAGGACTCTGAAATATAAAGTGTGAGTGCCCTGTGCGAAAAGATGAAATGAGAAAGAAACTCATGAAAGCCCAGATCCCTGTGTCTCCCACAGAGATTTCTGAAGATGACCACTGTGTAGGAACTAACATCTGTCGGCACCATCACAGTAGCCGTATGCAGTGATGCATACGTGGTAATAAAGACATTCCTCTGCAAGTCTACTTAATTTGGGGGTACTTTAGTCTCAAAACAGTTTAGGTCTGTGTTTTATTTTATGTCTTTCTAGCGTATTTCTAACTATCCTCTTCCAAAACCTAAAAATTAATTCTCCATTTCAGTTTCTTTCATCCACTGCTTTTCACACTTTGATGCATAGACTCAAAATGATCATGGGATTTCACCATTTTTTCCCCCATGTTACAATTCATTTCAGTTCTCTTCTGGCTACCACTGACCCTTGTTAATTTCTGAAATCTCATCCATCATTTTTTGAGTTTCACTTAGTTCCCGGCTGCAGGACTAGGTATGTCATCACTCTTTCAGTCCTTAACCTGTTCCTTCCACCACAGTGCACTGAGATTTCTATTTGCTCCAGTGTTCTCCTCTAAATATTCTTTCTAATTCCTTAGTAATGACTCTCGTATTAGTAGGAAAAAATTCTGTTTTCATGTCCACCTACATACAAGTCATTATATCCAAATTCTCTGCCCAAAACACTCTTCCAGAATCTATTTCTATTTATTAATTTGTTCATTAATTTAAAGATTATTCATTAATTCATTCATTTACTCAAAAACATTACTGAGAATCCACTTAGATCCTGAGGATAGTTCGGTGAATAATAGAGACATGGTGGCCTGCTTTCACAAAGGCAAAACTCTCGCCAGGGAAGCCGGCCACGAACAGGCAAGCACATCAACTTCCAATCACAAATTAGCTCAGAAATAGATCAATGTCCACTTGGAACAACTACTGGTTCATTTCTTTTATATTATATGAAAATATATTCAGGTAGTTATAAGAAAGTTAATACCTATTAATACGCCATGGGAAAACCAATAAGTGCAAAACTACTAAAAATGAACACGCTTATTGATGAATGACATAAGAAAGCAAATTCTCTCATGTGTCACCACTACTGTGGGACTTAGAGAACTAATAGTTTATACTCCTGATTTGTTTCATCCCTGGCATTGTTCTTGTACTTTAAAATATCTGAATGTCTCTGCTTATATGAGTTTCCTAATAATGCTGCAAAAGCGTGTACAGTTTTCCACAAATGTTCATGTGGTTAAATTCAAACCCAAATGTCATTTTAATATTCATCTTCTCCAAAAGCACCCACCATGCTTCGATTTGCGAGATCGGGCAGAGCACCCCACTCATCACAAGTCTCACAGTCTTCCCCTTACGTCCCACAAGCATGTTAACATGATGGCAGAATTTTAAAGGTTTTCAAACTTTAAAGTGGGATATGCTTTTTATGCTTCAAGCAGCAAGCTGTGGAGGTCGAGCTGCGACAATTTAAAGAGTAAGTTTTAAATAGCAACAGCTTTATTAAAACCCACGAATCAACATCATTTCAACAGTTAGGCTAATATTACAGGGTAGTTGTTGAAAGCAAGTTTTGTTTACTAGTCCAACTTCAAAGCATAAAGAGCAATAAAACGCACAGCTCACAGACCTTGGACTGTTAAAGTTAAAACACTATTTTTAATTCTTTCCTAAACTCATTTGGAAACAAGACTTTCATAGCTATCTAAACTATCAAGCAACATTTTTCATTTACAGAACACTATCCTACACATCCTCACAGATGCCCAAGTTTCTAATCAAATTTAAACTCAAATCTTTGAACATTTTTAAGTCACAAAGGAAGATTGCCAAAATCCATTTTAATTAAGATATCAGGACTGGTCTTGTAGGATTTCTTGAAATATTGGCAAATCTTGCCATACTCTAAAATTAAAAGTTAACATCTGTGCCATGGTTTTGAATTCACAAGGATGACCCACATCTATACTAAAACTACATCTTTGGCATGACCTATGACCCATGTCCTTGGTCCATGGTGTTCACAGAAATCCCTTCTGACTCAGAATCTACTGAACTAAACTTAACTAGGGCAACAATTCATTGAGCGACATTGAATAATGTTCCAAGTATTTTCCTAGATTTTAATTTTATTTTATTCCTAAGGAATAAAACTCTGGAATCTCATATATTTACCTTTGGTTTTTTCTCCCTTTGTAGCATTAAAACTTTTCTAACTGAAAGAGAGAAAGGATTCAGTTCAGCTCAGATTTCAGAGGGAGGAAGGAAAGAAGAAAAAGAGGGAGGGAGGGAAAGAAAGAGGGAGGGAGGAAGGGCCTGGCTCCTAGGATTTCAGATAAAGTTTCATTCAGGGGCTCAAATAATGACAGCAGGATCGAGTTTCTCTCCATCTCCTGGTTTTGCCTTCTACTTGATGGGCTTCAAGCTCATACTCCATGAAGTGTTAGGATGGCTGACAACATTGCCAAAGCCATATCCTGTCAGGTTCAAATCCAGAGAAAAGAGTGTGCTTTTCTTCTAACAGCCCCAGCAAAGGGCTCACATATCCATTGCTAAACCATACACCATGGCATGATCAGGAGCATCCAGAGCTCTACCTAGAAAAACAGAATCGCAAACCCATTCCCCAAGATCATAAGTGGACGCAACTCTACCCAAACTCACGGTCTGAGAAGTGGGATAAAGACGGTACCCCAGAGGAAAAGTGTAATCCTGATAGCAGGAGGAGAGTGAGTGAACACTAGGTGGCCAGAGCAACCTGTTCACTAGGATACCGCCGCTCAACACTGCTATATGGAGACAGAACTATGGCAGTTCCAGAAATCCTATATTGGGGGTCTTAAAGGTAAGAATCCATTTGAAGGGGTGCAAGCGAACCTGTCATGAAGCTTCATTTGCATAGAAAGCCCACTGTTTTTATTAAAATTACATATTAATCTAGGGAAACTTGTGGGTGATGCAGATTATAAAAGGAAGATTATAAAAGGAAGGTCCCCCTCTTAAAGCAGTCACCATTATAGGAGCTGGTTGGGGTTGGTAAATAGGTAAAGAAGGAAGGATTATGTGTGTTCCTG
The DNA here is from genome assembly GCF_041296235.1 of Equus asinus. Taxonomy (NCBI): domain Eukaryota; kingdom Metazoa; phylum Chordata; class Mammalia; order Perissodactyla; family Equidae; genus Equus; species Equus asinus. The sequence continues at coordinate 178,290,090 of NC_091791.1, read as the reverse complement.
TTTTTCTAATTATTCAAATTCCAGGTGTTTTGTTTAGTTAAAAAATAGGGTCAGACTACAAATAATATTTATTACCTTTGTTCATTTACATGGAAAAGAACTTCATGGGTTAGACAATAGACTATTAAACCACATACCCGCCTGTACATTATCTCTCCAGAATCCTTTAAAATAAAGATTGTGCTACACCTTTGTATATACCCAAAGATCAGCTGAAAAGGGAAAACATAAAGGACAGGATGGACCTTCATAAGAGGAAAAGGGTTAGCAAGAGGGAGAAACAAATGTATTCTTTGGTCTCAATATATTGATGTATTCATATAAAATAAACTGGTCAGCAAAGTCAGAGTAATTTCTGAACATGGTAGAAAGTTGATTGGCAGGCAAAAATGTCACTGAAGAGCAGATCCGAGAAGCTTTCCCTGAAACTTAATCTTTATCCTGGCACGATCTGAAAGAGCTCACTAGGAAAAAACTAAACATCTGGGTGGTTTAGTGGAAACCACAACAGACCTTTCACTGCAGGAAGTGCCTCAAAAATAATAACCACGGGTCCATCCACTGCAGAATGTGCGATTAAACCTCCGGCACATACACCTTTACAAAGCCAGTCCGAAAGGAGGGCGGGAAGGGACTCATGTTAAGCAGCCTGAAAACTTGGAAGAGTTGAAGTGACACTCGCTGTGATGATAAATAATGTCTCTCATGCGGCGATGGCAGCATGAGGCTCCAGCACCAGCGAACTCGCCATCTCAGAAAGGTTCTCCTGAAAGACTTGGAAATGTCAGTGCTCCCATTCCTTCCTAATGGAAAGATAAGATTCTTTCTATATGCAAGCAGCACTGTTCCTGACAGCAGGACCAAGCAGAACCCGAAATATTTATTTTAGTCTGTTTGTTTTGGGGTGTGTGTGTTTATTTTTTATTTGCCTGTAGTAGCCATGAGTCAAATTACTGAAGATCATAGGTAGCATATGGCTACTGAGCAATATTTTTAGTGATCAGTATTTTCAGCATCTCCAAATAAAAAATAATGATAATGAGAGTCAAGGGGATCTATGGGAGGAAATAAAAGTCTTCTTTTATTCATTATGGGAACTAAGCACTTCTTTGATTTTTCTCTGTTATATTCTGAATAACAGTATACACAAACATTTCCAGATAATTATAATAAGTGACATTTATTGGGAGCTTATGATACACATGGAAGAAATCTAAGTGTATTAACGTGTTTATGTTCACAACAAGCTGGAGGTAGTTCCTCCTTTTACAGGTGAGGAGACTGAGGCAGAAAGAGTCAGGTAGTTTGCTTAGATAACACCCCTAGGAAACAGCAGTGCTAGGACTGGAACTAGGCAGAATGCATTCAAGCCTACGTTCTCAACTCATTTATGGGTGGTATAGCTTCATTTTAGTTTATAGACGAACCAAAAAGAATGGAGTTGACAGAATTTCTATTCAGAATTCTGTAGCTATCACAGGACACCAAATTTTTATGCAAACTTTGCAAATCTGGATGCAGATCTCTATGATATAGGTAGTTACGTCCATATCCAAATGTAATTGTGATACAATGGTGGTCTGCAGCTGCACCCCGGGTGCCCTCATCTGTTAGGACTACATTATCGAAGACATACAGAACTCCCTGGGCTTAACAGATTTAAATCAATACCTTGAATTAACACTAAAATAGGACTGTTGCAAAGGCACAGATAGGACTTTGCAACCTGCATTTGTGAATGCAAGTTGAAGAACCTACATTTTGAAAGAAAATCACAAACTTTTAGGTGAAGCTCTCACTACCAAGGAAGGTGTGTGTGTTTCTTGGGCATATGTGTGTCCATGTATACACACAGGATAATGTCTACATAAACGTATATCTATGACAGGCGATACAATAACAGCAACATCTTCAATAGAGAAAAAGTATCTCTTATAGGGATTAGATTTAAGTTTTGTGAATATTCTCTACACGCAAGAATGAAGGTTCAAGTCATTCCGGTAGCAGAATAGCATCTGAAAATAAAGTCTAGTTCATCAGTTCTTAATAAAAGCTTGCATTTTCACTGCTTTATTTCAGGAGAACATTTGGAGGAAACAGAGTCTTCATCTTTCAGTAATTTAAAGGGTAGCATATATTATGTCTTGTATTACTTAAAGATCGTAGTATTTGCAAAGCACAGAAGCATGAGCTAATATTCTTTCACTCGTACAGGGCCACAATATTAAAGCCTTAGCTTGCCAAAACAGACAGGATTCCTGATTCCACTGCATTCTAATTGACTATTTTTTCTAAATGAGCAATACTATCCTTCCCCAAAAGGGTACCTTGAACTTTCAGCCAGCAAATAAAGACTTGATTCTCTCTAGAACAAACATTTGAACCAGTATCACTCATTAGGGACTTTATGAATACTTCTGTATTAAAACAAAACGTGGTTCATTTAGACTCTAGTTAAAATTTTGGAAAGGAATAATCAAATCTCAATTATTCATAGGTAGCGACGCTTATTTAGAACCAATCCATATGGTTTACCGAGACAACTGAGACTAAAGTGATTCTGTGAAGTCGACCTTGACAGCAAGAAGCAGCTCTCCTTAGTATTTAACTAGTTTGCTGGTGAGTTATAATAATATACCTTCGAATACGAAGAGTAGGATTTTTCGAAGCGTAGGATTTGACTTATTTTTGTAACCTTCACAATGCTATCTGGGAGACTGAGAGACCAGGGTGGAGCTGGACAGGAATGACAGCCAGGTGCCACATAGGGTGTCAGGCTTTAAGATCCGGAAAGGGCTTTTAAAATGAAAACTTTTATTAATGTCTCCTCTCAGAATGGTGGAGGAAATTGAGGGCATCCACTTTAGGGCTCGCCCTTGAGCCACTACTTTACAGGAGCTAGGAGGTGTCTATTCTGCTCTTGCTCATCACAGCATGGCTCCATCACAGGCTTATTTCGAAAAATGCCATTGTTTTTTGCTGAACAGTGTAGTTACCTCTTTCATCCTCCCTCCCCCATCCCTTCCCAGGAAGGGGACAAAGGCATATTTCATTCATCTATGTACAGTAGCCAGAATGGCATTTTACACACAATAGACACTTGGTGTTTGAAATTTATTCTTATTTTTAAAATATTATTTTAGTATAACTACTTTTTTGGAATCCCAACAATATAATTTAGTCAAATCCTTTAAAAAATCTCAGCTTGTAATAAATAAAACTGATCTACTTTTTCTGTGAAATTGTCTTTCCTTCCTGGAGTCCCAAGAAGTCATTCTCTACCAATCCAAACTCCAAGATTCCAAATACCACAGCACCCCAATCAAAGTGAGTGCTCCCTGATCCGGCCCCACTTCTCTTCCAGGAGGCTTCAGCACAGGCAGACCTCTTCAGACCTTTGACACTCAGAAGGCATGCTCATCACTGATGTCTGTTGACGCTCTCCCCTTACTTTGCAGTCTTGGCAGTTGCAATTGCTCATCGTCTTTTAAGGCCCAGCATAGCTACTCCTTTATTCAACAAATACTTTACTATCCAATATACGTCAATCACAAGAAACTAGGAATAAAAAGTCAAGCAAAGAAAGACACCATCCCTTCTTTCATGGAGCTTATAGTCAGTGGAGAAGACAGATATTAAAGAATCCATCATGCTGATGGATGTAAAACGTCAAGGGCTATGGAGGGAAAGAATTGAGCCCTTGAGAGTTTATGACACAGGAACCAGACTGAGAGTGGGGCATCAAAAAGGCCTCCCTGGAGAAGTTACACTTTAGATGAGATGGCAAGTGAGAATCGAAGTGAGACAGATGCAACAATGGGACACTGGGATAAAGCGTTCCAGACAGAGGGAACTTTATCTGAAGGCAGTGGAGGGAAAGAACAAGGAGAGTCCAAGAAACGGAAAGAAGGCCAGTATGGGTGAAGAAAGAAAAAAAGTAGAAGCTGGAGAAGCAGGCCAGGGTCAAACTGTGCTTCATGGTAAAGATTTGAGAAGACCACAGTTGAAGTGCAATGAGAAACCACTGAAACATCTTCCCTGGAGCCATCCTCTGCTCCCCGGCCAGAAGCAAGCTTTCCCCTCTCTGAACTTCAGTTGCACATTATTTGCATCTTTCTCATGGTACCAACACATTCTGCCTCGTTCTATGATTATTTGTGAATACATCCCCTTACACATCTTACAATTACTTAGCACCTGCATAGCGTGCTGCCTACAAATGCTCAATAAATATCTTACTGGATTAGCAATCTATAGTCTAGTGATCAACAATTCTTTTACCCTGAACTATCCAATTAATAATAAACCTCTATTTTCATATATTAACTTAATGGTCTAACTTCATAATTATGAACATTTAGTTTTTGCTAGAAGTAAACTATTTTCACCTCTTGCACTTGACCATAAAGCAAAATATACCAACTTAAATTTTGGAATTTTGCATCTCATTTTTCAATTAATTATATCTTTTTATGATCACAAGAGCCTTTCTTCCACCCTTTTCAAGGTAATTTATTACTCATGAGAAATCTTCCCTTTGTATGTATTACTCAGTGTCATTCCAAGCTTTCCAGCAAATTGAACATTTCTTACCAAAACCAATTAAGGAGAAGCTGGTTGCCATCCTAAGTGTTTTCTCTTTTGTTTTTCTATCATTACACTTATTAAATCACCTGAATAATATATTTTTAAAGGTTTTTAGAAGATTTTGATAGTAACTTCATTGACTGTCAACATTTTTTTTTACCCTAAATAGATGCTCAATAAATGTTTACTGAGAAAAAGAGAATGGAAGGGAGATAGGGAGAAAGGGGTCATCTTTACCATGCCCACCTTTTTCTTTTGCTACCTTAAATTAAGTTGTAGAATAACTCCTGCCCATGCTTTTAAATTGATTTTTAAATATTTTTCTAATCCATTGGACTCCAGTTTTCTTTTCTACATCTTAAGGTTTTAACCATTCAACGATGATGAAACAGAGAAGGTAAGGAGGTGTAAAAATGAGGAGAGCTGGCCGAGAACAATAACACAGACACAGCCCAATGCCTAGGACAGCCAGTAAGAGATACTCAGTTCTGAGGAAACTCCTACTAGAACATCTGAGGATCACCAGGGCTGCTACTGAAGCAAGTGGCACAACAGTTGCCTCCTGAATGGTAGTCTAACAAGCACAGATGCAGGATTGCGAGGACTGCTTCCTGGTCTTCCTTATATCCCTGTGCAACTTGAAATGCATCCACATTACCTGTAGTAACCTAAACATTTCTCAGTCTCTTCAACAGTTCATGCCTCATGCATACATTTCCTCCCAGTGGTTTATCTTACATCAGAGTGAACAAAACATATTCCAGAAAATGCATAAAGACTCCTAGAATGGGACACTGGAAATCATGTACTTCAGCCATTTACAAACTGTGCCCCAGGCAGGGGAGAATAAAAGGGAGCTGTGCCTGGATGCCTACTCCAACATCAATCCGAGAAGCTCTACTTTGTCTGTTTCATTTGTTTCTGCTTCTGGGTAAAACTCTCCTCAGTTTTAAAACAATAAAAGGAATAAAAATTAAAAACAACAAACCAGACAAAATTTTTCTTTTTATAGAAAATTTTTCTCTTTTTTTCCTCATTCAACATTTTATTTTTGAGACCTGTCCATAATAATAAATGTGGAATCTCATTCATTCATTTTAAGTATTGCATTTTATTCCGTCACATAAATATTCCACAATTCACGTGTCCATTTCCTTACTAATAAACATTTGGGTTTTTAAAAAATTTTTGCATAGAAGAAGATTGCCACAGCTGTTAGCTAACAACAATCTTCATCAAGCAAAAACAGGAAGATCGGCAATAGATGTTAGCTCAGGGACAATCTTCCTCACCAATAATAATAATAATAATAGTAATAATAATAATTTTGCTACTAAAATCACCCTTATTTATTTTTTATTGAGGTAACATTGGTTTATAACATTATATAAATTTTAGGTATACATCATTATATTTCAATTTCTGTGTAGCCTGCATCACGTTCACTACCCAAAGACTAACTATCATCCATCATTGTACATAGGTGCCCTATCACCCCTTTCGAACCATCCTCCCTCCCTCTTTCCCCCCGGCAACCACCAATCTAATCTTTGTATCTATGTGTTCGTTTGTTGTTATCTTCCACTTACGAGTGAAAAGATACAGTATTTGACTTTCTCCATCTCACTTATTTTGCTTAGCATAATACCCTCAAGGTCCATCCATGTTTTGCAAATGGCAGGATTTCATCTTTTTGATGGCTCAGCAGTATTCCATTGTATATATATACCACATCTTTATCCATTTATATCCAATTTATCCATTGATGGGCAGTTAGGTTGTTTCCAAGTCTTGGCTATTATGAATAATGCTGCAATGAACAAAGGGGTACACATACCTTTTTGACTTAGTGTTTTCATGTTCTTTGGATAAATACCCAGAAGTGGAATAGCTGGATCATATGGTAGTTCTAGTCTTAATTTTCTGAGGAATCTCCATACTGTTTTCCACAGTGGCTGCACAATTTACATTCCCACCAATAGTATATGAGAGTTCCCTTTCCTCTAAGACATATTCCAGGGCATATTTAAAATAAAGAAAAAAATATCTAAGTCTATATCTATAATAGAAATCTATAGTGTTTTCTGTTTGTTTGATGAAAGAAAGGAGTATTTACGAATTAAAATCTAGCCATCCTGAGGGCCGGCCCTGTGGCCAAGTGGTTAAGTTCACGCACTCCGCTTCAGTGGCCCAGGGTTTCACCGGTTCGGATCCCGGGCACAGACATGGCACTGCTCATCAGGCCATGCTGAGGCAGCGTCCCACATAGCACAACCAGAGGCACTCACACTAGAATATACAACTATGTACTGGGGGCTTTGGGGAGAAGAAGAAGAAGAAACAAAAAGATTGGCAACAGATGTTGGTTCAGCTGCCAATCTAAAAAAAACATCTAGCCATACTGGCCACAAGGAAGACCCACCAAGTGAAGGGAGTCTAGGTATCCAGGGAAGGATTCCCAGGGAATGCCAAGGACAAACAGGGCCCAAGTCTAGGGGCTTCCGAGTGGAGAATCTATTATCCTCCCTAATTCAGGGGGGAACCATGATGTCTTGGAGCTGCAAAGCAAAACAATGTTTGCAAAGAGAGCTGTGCTTGATCGCTCTGTGTAATGGGCAGTCTATGTTTTGCTGTAAAGTGCAGTGCTTTTTCAAATGGATGCTTTTCAAATATCCCAGAATGTAAGTTCATAAAAAGAGAACATATGTATAATAAGTTTGCTGACTGAATAAACGAGAACACTCAATGCCCACACATGTCACACCACATGAGGCAAGTAGTGTGAGATACTGGCTCTGTTTTCTGAAAGGCATCCTTTTTGATGTATCAAAGAGGTCACGCTGCACGAATGCTGTGGGGCTGCATCCTCCATTTATGTGGCCTTCCTCCAAATCTCATGAGTAGCAGAGCAAGGAAAGGCGTTGACCACCTGGCCGTCTGTCAGCAGCAAGGGCTGCCTCTGGTAGAAGTCAGACACAGAGTTACAGGAGATGATGGCAACATTATTCTGTAACACCTTCTGAGTGTTATTACAAAATGACAATATTGTTTTTAGCCCATTTCCCTTAACCAGATTGACAGAATTACAGGTTGACATTATTGTGAAATTTTATGATGTATCATGTTAACTGTGCCAGTTTGATTAGCCTTGATTGACAGGTTGTACCTGAACAGAAAGTGAAACACCTCAAAAATATAAAACCAGCGGATCTTGCATGACTTTCACAATAAACAAAATCTCTAGCTAATTTAACGTTTAATTAACTAGGAATTTCATCCTAACGTCATTCTGTTAAATCCCACTTCTTTCATCCTCATCTTGAGGCTGAAGCAAGAGGAAAATAAATCCAGGCCGTGGTTATAAAATCACCGTTCGTTTTCTGGGACTTTAAATGCATTAGGAACAGACTGCTTGCCTCATGCGGCCCTGCCCTGCATTACCATCACAGGAAACAGATGCACCCCAGACCTGGCAGCCCTACATAAAGCTCAGGCTGAGATATGAGGGCTTTAAAAACACAATATCGAAAGCCAGGCACAAGCCCCTATGTGCATTATCACCATCCTTCCGCAATGCTTCTCTCTTACAGCATCCTCATCTGTTATGGAAACAGAAACTGATATACTTTTAAACCCTGGAACCAGAAACTAGACTGCTTAGTAAATTAAGCAGAGGCGTTACTTTCCCCTCTGGCTCTGCAGGGTGAATTGGACCTACAATTCCATCTGGAATGAGATTGGTAGTTTCCACTCACCTTGCAGATTAAAGCCATACATACTGCAGAATCCGGACACACTAAGAGGTGCTATTAGACACCACTTGTAGATTCCACTTGTCACCTGACTGGTAAACACAGTCATAAAAAGTGGGAGCGGATCCAAAGAGTCCCTTCCAATCAAGAATCTGCGGTACTTCACACATTGTATCTCTTTGGAAATCCGGACCAATTATGCTGCCAGTTTGAAATTACTGCATCACAAAGGGATTATTCAGATGCTTAGGAGTTCCATTCTTTATTGCATGGAGTGGAAACATTAGGTTCCCACAAAATGAGTCGCTCAGCTCTATGGCAAACCAGATTTTGAGGGCAAAGAATCCAGTTATGGAAGAAAGCAAGCCGCCTATAAAAAATTCAACATGCAAATTTTTAAAACTTCTTTTTCTTTTTAGTGTGGACGGTTTATCAAGAAGGATCTTGTTATTATTCTTATTTCCTGGACGAACAACTAGTTGATTATCCAATTTGCAGGAAGGAAATGCAATCACTGAGAAGCACTGGGGCATATTTTGTTAACATAACCACACAACTTCCTGTTAGCATTAAGCACGTGTCCATTGATTCATACACACATTTGAATTTAATAAATCTGTTATTAATCCCATAAAGTATACACTCACACAGAAGAAAAACATGCTTAATACCTCTTTCTTGAAGATTCTACATGCTTCAGGCTGGTCTCTCCCTGGCTTTGCTGTCTTTCCTAGGGGTACCAACCCCTGCTTTGGATTGCTCCTCTCCACTTCCATTCCAGACCCAGACAAGTAAAATATAATCCTGGAATGGAAAGCATGTGTGTGCCTCCAGGGTCTATCTTCTCGAGTTTTGGTTTACATTGATAACCTGAACTGTGAATATTACATAGACCCTCAGGCTAACAGTGGACAGTCTTGGCAGGTAACACGAGCACAGACAATTTTAAAAGCTGTGATAGATATATTCAAGGTTTTTAAAGTGAAAACTCTACACACATATTGAGTCTGTCCTTTTCCTGATGGGATCGGCCATGAAAGATGCAGCTCCCAGAAGGCTGTGGAAAAAAAGCTCCAACCCCATCTCCCTTACGAGGATGGCCAGCAGTATAAGAGACTACATCCACCAGGAAACTCGAGTCTACCATGGGCAGGTCTATTAGGAGTCTGGGTGGGGGCAACATTTTAATGGGAAATACAATCAGGCTAAAAAGGACCACAGCCAATGTCAGGTGGTAGTATAGAGGGATGGGGAACTGGTAAGGGTAGATTATCAAAGTCATCATGCTGAATGTCATGAAGGGCAGGGTATCATCACCAGAGTTTGCCAGGGCTGGAGCAGGCACCAAGTTTTATATATATGGATGAGATACATATATATATATATATATATATATATATACACATCTCACACACACAGCCAATAGCATCATCGTGGTCAAAAGCAGAGGCTCTGGAGTTAGAACACCTGCATCCAATCATGGCTCCAAAACTCACGAGGCATGTGCTTTGGGCAAATTATTTAACTGCTTTAGCATCCTGTTTTCTCATCTGCAAAATAGGAATGATGAAACAGATTATAAGGATTAAGTGCAATAATCTATGGGACGCATTTACCACAGTACCTGGCACATCTGCAATGTAAAAAATCATCAGGTATCATTATTCCTCTCCTTCAATGACTGGGAAACACACAGTTAGGCTCTGTGAATGATACCCTCATTTCATAAAATTATTCTTTTATTTCATCTGTTCACTTCACAAACATCGACTGACCAGCTTCCATGTGCCATGTGCCAGGTGACATTTCATGGCTGAACACTCCCAAGGTTGGTTCATTCTGAACTCAGGCTCCAAAATAACTCAAAATGTATAAAATGGACTTTTGAAGTAGTATTGCCACTTTAATAATTTCATATAACCATCTCTGAACAGTCTGACCTATCCTGGGCAATACACAACCTGGATGAGATGAGGATAAATCGCTCTGTGTAGACTCTTAAATGAAAATCTCTTACAAAAGACAGATTTACAGGGAAAGGCTGTCCTTAGTCAACAAGCCTTTAGAGGCACAGAGCAGATGAGCAGGCACAGCAGGGTGCTGATGCAGAGCTCAGCCTCCAGAGTGGTCATTAAGAGCTGGGACTTCCCAACCAGGCTCTCCCACATCCGCCTGTGCCAAGCTGTGCAGATATGAGACCTCTCTAAACCAGTTTCCCATCCTGGGCTAACCCACATCAGAGGGTGTCTGCAAGGAATAAGTGGGAAATGATTGTAAAGTCACTTGCACATAAATAATCAATACATGGTAGATACTGTTACTAAGAGATATAGTTGCTCCCCTCAACAGCTTTGATTTGCTCTAAGAAAACAACTGCCTACACAAGTTACTCGGAAACATAACAAAACAATACATCGACAAATGCAAAACAGTGGAACAAAATACGCCAACGTGGCAGAACATACGTACACTGAATTCAAGAAACCCTGTTTTCTAGTCTGTTTCGTCATTAACTAGTTCTTCAACTATGCACTTCCTTTAATCTCTCTTAGCTCCAATTCTCTCATTTAGAAAGTAAATTCCTTTTAGCTTTAATTTTTAAACACTTCTCTAAGTTTACAGGAAACCAGATTAAGGATAATCTGGTGAGTCCTGGCTTGAAGCACGGAGTAGGGTCAGTCCCGGACATGCACCAAGTAGTGGGAGAGATTCAGGTGGACAGAATGGGGTGAGTAAACACGCAGAGGATAAGGTAAGCTAACTTGGGAGGAATACGGTAAGTTAACATGGAGGAAAAATGGGGTAAATTAGTGTGGTGGGCACGGGGTAGGTAAATGTGGGGGGAGTGGGAGAGAGAAAAGCAGACATGTCGTCAGCCAGACAGTCTGTCCATCTCCGTGCATCCTGTTAGTCAATCTTTTCCTGCCCCATTGCTCCTGCCCCCACCTTCCCAGGGCCTGCATGCCTCACCTCCTCTCACTGTGGGATCTGTAATCACAGAAAAGTCCGTCGACTAATCCCTGGGAATTCCAGAGCAGTTTGCAGCTGCTCTAAATTGCTCCATTAAAAAATTCTTAGTGCAATCTACATTGTAAAACTTCATGTTTAACAACAAAATGAGCTTGCAGCAAGATGCCCATACAATGAAAAGCTAAGAAACCTTCACAGCATTTCCAAGAGATAGGGTTATTCCAGAAGCATTTCACATAGCTTTTTTTCCCACCACAAATAACTCCAAACTGCGAAGTTCATTTCTTTTAACCTATATTCATAGACCAGCTACGTTTAAAATGACCAATTGCATTTCCAGGTTTTCGTTATCTAAAGATAAATACCCTATCTGCAAATTAGATTTCTTCCCCCAGCATTGCTAACCATGGATCTTCTGGATGACTCCAGGGATAACCACCGCTCTCTGCACAGGAAGTAGCTCAACTCCCATTTAAGAGCTGATTTGAAAGAAATCATGGCTGCTGTTTCACTATGGAGAAATATCCTATTTCCACTGCATCAAAGGGATGGTCCTTTGTTTCTTTTTCTATCTTCTTCACAGTGGGAAAATTGGTGATTTCAGAAACCTCATTCTCAGAGCAAGTCAATCTTCTGACTACAGTGGAGAAGGTTCTAAGAAAGTAGTGTACTTAGAAACCACCTAAGAGAAAAGTAAGAACACAGCCAAATTCAGATGATGAAGTGCCAAGAAAGGCCCTCAGTGTAGCTGTTAGCAGTTGTAACAGCATGGGGCAACGACAGGGAGGAGAGGGCAGAGTCAGTCATTCACACGAATTTTCCGTGGCCCCACAGGGAGACAACTTCCTCAGTTGAAAAACACAAGCATTGGGAACTGAAGATTCCTTTAATATAAAGCATTTGGGGACTCCAATACAGTACTTATCCCACACTACAGTTACCTGCTTGCTTGTCTGTCTCACAGAGCTGTCAACAACAACTATCATTGTCTCTATATTCACAAAACCTAGCAAGTAGTTGGTAGAATTAATAAATGAATGAGTAAAAGGATTGTTCACACAAAGGAACATAACTTTCCAGAAGGAGTTTAATTAAACCAAGGAAAGCCTAGCAAGTAGGAGATACAGTTATATGTAATTCTACCGAGGGAACACACTGGCAAAAACCCTGATGTAGACAGGATCTGTGAAGTCACCAAAAGAGCCCTGGAGTTAGGAGGCTGGGGGTGAGCCCCAGTACAACCTATCTAACTGCCTACCTGATCTCTGGAGTTCAGAGAAACACTGAACACGCCAGATACTAAAAGCACAATAGGGAAGAAAAGAGTAATGGTCCCTGCCTTCAAGTGTGTCACCAGCCAGGGGAGGAGAGACAAACTAATGAAGACAGCCCACAAAACAGGGTGGTAGGTGTTAAGACAGAGTTAAGGATGCAATGGGATGAGGTAGGATGATGGGGGGTGGGGTGGGATGGGATAGGATGGGATGGAGTGGGGAGGGATAGGATGGGGTGGGGAGGAATGGGACGGGATGCAGTGGGGTGGGATGGAATGGAGTGGGATACAGGGCACCACAGGAGCTCATAAGAGAGTGCACCTCATTCAGTCCTAACTAGAGGGGGATAGTGTAAGGAGTGGTATACTTAAAGATTTAACTTCTACTCTGAGTCTTAAAAAAGTGAAGTAGATTTAAGTTTTTACACAGGTGGGAGCAGGAGTTGGGGATGGGGAGCAATCCAAATCCCACAAAGACAAATGTCTGAAGAAATAAGAGAAAGAGACTGGCACACAGAAGGGGAGATCTGCAAGGCAAGGGTGTACTGGGTTGTGGGAGAGACGAGGCTGCAGAAAAAGGCAGGATCTTGATCAGGAAGGGATTTTTCTGTGATTTCAAAGATGAGCAAGACTTTCCTCATTTCTCCTCACTTTTACTATTACATAATATTTTACATACTATTCACTAACAACGCCTTGAAGTTTCTTACAATACAAAAGGTTCTATCCCCAAAGAACAACAGAGGCACAATTTTAATTTCCATCCCTTCCTCTGCTTTTTGTCTGAAGGCAGCCCTAAGAGGCTGAGTTCAAAGAAGGTAGGATGGATTCCGAGGATTGGGTATTGTGCTTCATCTGATGCCAAATCCTGGAAAGGTTATTCTAATTGCTGTCTGAAATCTTAAAGCTTATCCCAAATCTGACTTTAAAGAGAGAAGGAGAGAAATGGGCACAGTCTCCCATCATGTGACAGGAACAAAGAAGAAAGAAACCTATTCAAAGCAGTTTCCACTAGATCATGTTTGAGATGGAACAAAGGGTAACAAACAACATTCCTCTTTCATTGTTGTTGATTTTTCGCTCCATCTGCCCTTCTAGGCTGGGCCATTGAGTTCGGATGATCCAAATGGACCTGAATGAGAAAATATTTTACTCGATCATTAGGGGCATGCCATAAACTATCCAGTTAATCTTAAATGCACACTAAATTATCCCTTAATTCTTAAACCAAATAATGATCACTAATGTTCCCATTTGATTAGTAACTAGAAAGATAATTTTCCCTTCCATGTGAAAAGAGGTGTGGAACCCTGGAGGGAGCTAACCGTTTGACTATGGCAGCCCCAACTACTATTCATCGGTTTTTATTCCTCATGCTATCTGAGCTGAATTTCTGATAATCAGGTTCTCAAGTTGCTCTCACTGGAAAATGGATATTTTATTTAAAGTATGTTTTCATTTTCCATATGACTATGAATGGAAATAAGTGCTTCATAAAGCCATTTAATTAATCTTGGAGAAGAAATGTGCATGAAAGACACTTAAGAGGTCATATATTCTCCATCTCCTTGGACCTTTCCACAGTGCACACTGGCATAATGATTACACATGGGCTCTACAATCAGACCTGACCTTTGTTAGCTACATGCCTGTGGGCAGGTTACTTCACCTCTATAAGCCTCGGCTTCCTCACCAGTAAAATGAGAGAGCTTGTTCCTACTTACAGATGAATGTTGAGAAGATTAAATGATACGTAGACAAGAATTGTGTGGATGAGGGACAGGTACCTGGAAAGTGCTCATACATGTTACATATTATTCAATGAGAATTTGTTTTCTGCAAAAAGAAATACTTCTTTTCTTTATTATAATACTTAAGAGAAAAATCATTTTTAAAGTAATAAAAGAGTAATCTGTCAGTAGTTTGACTATTGTCCTAGTAATAAGCATTGTATACAATATAGTGGATCAGTAGCTCCAAATCAAGGGTCTACATATAGAGAGAGGCTATCCATTTCTATTAGTATCATAATTATATTTGACCCATATCTATAGTTTCTGGCACACACTATCCACATCTGGCTAATGTATTCCTGGGATTACCTTTACATACAAATTATTTCTAACTCTGGAGTTCACAGAAATTACATAATTACATAGAATTAAAAATCTTAAAAAACTGAATACTGTCTCTACGAATAAACATCTTTTAAGTCATTTAAAATATGACTCAAAAATACAGCTAAACAGGAGGGCATACATGAGGTATCTTAGGGACAGCATAAGTACCTGTGCACTTAATAATGTACCTTTTTTCCCTCTAGTATTTGTGGGTTGCACTTTGGGATGGGAGCCAAATCTAGGAGAATTGTTTTATTTTTAATGCCACATCTTATTAAAAAAAGATTTAAAGACATTTACAAAGATGCAAACAATACAGCAAGATAAAGTAAATGAAGCAAAAATAACTATGAAGAAAGGAGAAAAGTGATGGGGAATTAAGAGGAAGGTAAGAGAGGAATTAAACAGCAAAGTGCACACCATGAAGTCCTCTGAACTTGAGAGAGGGAGGCCACGACTCTGATCTTCCCACTGTTCCTAGGATCCATCACCTACAGACCTATTAGTTGCTCAAGAGAAGCATAATTATTCCCTTACAGGACCAGAGGGAAACTTTTTCCATGGATCCTAAGAGAAAGGAAATCTGATTTATGAGGACCACAGCTTTCTCACAGTCAACACAATGATTAGTGTTTTTTTTCTTTCTGACTATTTTGTCTAATGCTTCTTAATACTAAGCCTGATGCCACAACACAATTCAACCCAAGAAATTCTCTAGTGGATCAAAATGATACAGTCTATTATGAGGCTTTCTGATAGATTGTGGAGACAGCTCTAGAGGAATAGATGATGACAAGTAAATATACCTTTCTGATGGTAAGGAAATATGATCAGATGATTCCTACACCTTTTTGAGATTTCTTGAAATGTCATTTGTGTGTGTGTGTGTGTGTGCGCGCTCTACCCTCTAGAACATAAACTGATAATGGTAGACAGCACTTCAGTAAGTTTGAGTGACCTCAATAACGTTAAAGAAAGAAGAAGGATAACCCAAGTACTCTAAGACTGTTAACAACGCCTGCATCATAGAAATTCTACTTTTATTTATGGATCCATAGGAACGTGAAACACTAAGCAAAATAATATTACCTAGTGTTAGCGATTCAGTATGATGAAATGAACAGCTGAACAGTAATCGTGGGCCCTGGGTGACCTAACTCTGTGACATGGGCATGGCATTTAACTTCTCTGGCTCTCTCTTTCATCACGTGTAAAGTGTGAATGTTAGACTAGTCAGAGCATTCAGCGGTTACGGACGAAGCCTCTGTTTAAGACTCAGAATCAGTAACATGCATTGATGTCCCTTCTCTGCATAATGTGCCCTACTCAAAATAGACTGTAGGACAGTCACACATGGACAGCTGATGAGTGATTTACAAGTTCCCAAATCTCCCCTATTCTAGAGGAACCTCAAGAAAGGAATGAGCAGTAATTATAAGTCAGAGGGACACAGTTTGACTCCTGCATTCTTTGAATCAAAGCATCCCCCTTTGAAATGAATTTTAAAATATTTAGGAAGGGATTCTAATGATGAGACAGTACAAATCAGAGCTGTCTGAATGTGTGATGGTGTTATCCATTCCGATGGGCTGAGATAACAGTCATGAATCTAAGCTTCCCCCTCCCCCAGCTGCAGTCCCACCAGCCTATCCCCTTTACAGTCCTGCTCCAGGCTAGCAGTTGAGCAGACCAGTTAAAAGACAATTAGTCCAATTTCACATTCTCTAGCAGCCGAAAAATTTCATGTTATTTCAGTCACAGTGGATGGATGCCAAGTTCACTGGAAGCAGCCCTGCTGATTTATCCAGTCCATTTTAATACTTTAGAAATACTGTTAAAACATGGCTGTCCTAATTACACAGGGATCAACGCACAGTGTCCCTCTCACCCAGGATTCTCCCAGAAGGGCTGCAATCAGCTGCATTCCCCTTAATTTCACCATGCAATTCCAACTAATTTCATCCTAGTACAGTGCTGTCAGACAACTCCCATGCCTCTGCGGTTTTAATCGATTAGCTCAATGTCTCTATAATGCATCACCAGCTGCCAGGCACAGAACTGGACGCTTTGCAAGCATTTCAGCTAAAAGACAGTTTAATTACTACACCAGCCTCTCCAAGGCATAGGCACAAAGCCTTGGAAGCAAATTATTAAAATATTTGGTGTCAACAAGCCACTTTATAACTGAGCAAACAATGACAATCCAAAAGATGGAAATAAGGAGAAAGTCAGTTTTTAAATTGTGAGTAAGCTTTTTATGGACTCTAATATATTCAAGCAAATGGACTGGCTTCAGCATCACTGTTTCCATAAAGCACTTGTGTTTCCTGGTCATTCTTTTGTGGAATGTGTGAACATCTGGGATACTGAAGGCTTGGAACACTATCCTTCAGTGGAAAAGCAAGGACTGAGATGCCCAGCATTAGCAAAAAATCAGAACAAATGAGTCACAAGTCTGATTATCCTCCACTCACAAACCTTGGATTAAGACAATTAACTCTGCTCTCATACCTTCCTTACGTGTCAAAGCTTACACAAGTAAAAGGAATGAAAGAGTCTGTGGTCAAAGTATAGTATTAGATGAATAAATGTAACAGTAAAGCTAGAGAACTGTTAAAAGATATTTAAGTTAATCATTTGATGAAGACGTGTTTTTCACCCATTCTGAGTAACAAAGAAACCAGGAAAATGGTGACAAAGAGAAAAAAATTTTCTTAGGCATGACTTAACTGTTCATACAGAATTGGGCCACAATAAAGAAACAAAAAAGAAAAAAGTATTTTTAAAAATCTATTTCTAAAGCACCTGTTACTAAAGACACTAAACATGAAGGTCAATAGATTACCTGAGGCCAGCAGGAAATGCAAGCACCCTACCACCCCCAGGCTCCATGACAAGGTATTGAGTGCCAGTCGTTGTCTCGTTTGCTGTCTTTCCTAAAAGAGGTCTGTACATGGGTCTAGAAATAGAAAATAAGTCACTGACTGCAAAATAAATGGTCCTCAGAACACCCTCAGACAAGAAATGTATCCAGCTTCATTATCAAAGGGGAGTAGAGACGTCAAACGAACCCTTACCTCCTTAATCAGAGGCACAAATCCAGTTACAGACAAAAGTCAATACCCTATTTTAAAAAGAATTTGGAATATATAAGGAATAATGGCTTTAGATTACCTGTTGGTATGTTACTTTCACTTCTTGTAAACTCCTTTTGATTGAAATTGCTAAGTGGGGGACACACTTGAGATGAGTTATGATGGGAAGAGTATCTTCTGGCACAATTCACTGAAAATGAGCGGCTATCCCCCATTTGAAGAAAGGGATTAATTCTGTTACTACGGGTTAGCTTTTGTAGTTTAAAGCATTATCAGCCTCCATTTTGTATTTGATCAAAATTTGCCTGTTTCCCCCTCATTTTTCCTTTCTCTACAGCATGATATTAACCCAGTAACCACACCATTTGTAGTTCCTTAATGCTTTTAAAATGCTTCCATCTAGATTATATCATATGATCCACACAAGAAGGCACTGAGTTCAGTAGACTTACTGTTTCCATTTCATAGGTAAGGAAACAGAGACTCAGAGAACTTCACTGACAGTGGCAAAACCATGACCAAAACCCGGGTCTTCAAATATCCATCATATGCTCTTCCCACTATAGTGCATGGCCATTGAAATCTTAAGACCAGCTGTGATAACCAACTTTTCTTTCACTTTAGATCATTTATGCCTAAGTCGTAAACATTCCATACCTAACTTGCTATAGGTTTTAATACAGAGTTTTCCAAGCATTGCTTTTTTTCGAATTTTCTTATTAGTTGGGTGACTACAAAATTCATTATCCAAAGTGAGACACTTTTGAGAGTGAAAGGGGTTTAGTGATAACCACTCTGGAATAAATAGTTGAAAACAGGTACTGACCCCGGGCAAATGGGACATACGGTTATGATACCTATTGTTGGTCAAGTACCACCACTAACGAAGCTCCTGGGAGAGAAAGCTTCATGTATACTGAGACTCTTAGCCAGCATCTAGAACCACAAGGTAGCCGGCTGTGTCCCTTCAGCACATGGGTTTGGTGACACACAGTGTTGGGCTGCAGGGCCGCTGATACTTGTTTTTAACTCATTCTTAATAAAGCATAGCAGCTGGCGTTGCTCATTTGCAATCAATCTTTGAGTCTCAGGCATTTCAACTTGAGTCCTTCACTCTAATTATTAGGTCGCTGTTTTTACGGTCAAAAACAGTTAAATATTGGTAATTTCATGTGGTTCAACCTGATCTTTTGAGCATCTCTACTGTTTCATTCCCAGGGTAGAATGCTTTGTATTCTGATGCTATATCACACAAAATCCTAACTATTACTTTTTCTGGACTCTTTCTCCCACCCATTGTTTTCTTGATTGCCTATCTGCTCAGAATCACGCTAAAAAGCCCTCTATACTTCTGCTTCCCAAACTTCCGTGTGCACATGAATCACCTGTGGACACTGTTAAGTTAAAGAAGGTGATTCAGGAGGGCTAAGAGGGCCTGAGAGTCTGCATTTCTAACAAGCTCCCAGGTGACACCAGGGCAGCTGGTACGTGGACCACACCTTGAGGAGCAAGGCTCTCCACTGGGTTGTTCTGGCAGACAGTTTCATTACCAGCTTCATTAGTAATCAGCTGTTGACTCTGGGCAAGTTATTCAACTCCTTTGAACCTCAGTTTTCACATATATAACATAACACCTATCTCATAGGGTTGTTTTAAGTATTAAATGAGATGTTGAGTTCAAAATGTTTAGCACAATGCCTGGTACATTATTAACTGAACAATATGAAAGTCATTATTTCTATTATTACTATCATTTAATAAACACAAAGTAAAGAGGACCTCTGCCCCTAGGAGGTACAGTTTATACAGTAATTCCTGAAGTATGGTCCTGGGACCACTTGCATCAAATATCCTAGGAAATGTTAGAAATGCAAATTCTCAGGCCAAAACTACATCTACTGAATCAACAACTCAGTGTGGGGCTCAGCAATCTGTGTTTAATAAACCCTCCAGTTGGTTTTGATGAATGTTATGTTTGAGAGGCACTGATGCTTTTACTTAGGAATAAACTTTTTAACTTAGAAATATTTACAGCAAAGTTACATCATAGGTTTGACCTCTTAACTGTGATGTGTGTGATTCTTTTCATGTCTATTATTATGTTATTATCAAGATGAAATCTTCATATGCTTCCTACTCATGTAAATTACATACACACTTGCATTAACATTTTACAGAGAGCTTCTTTATATTTAAGATAAAAGCATTTACTTCAAAATGTGGTGTGATATAGTTGAGTTGAATATTACTGAACTTAGGATGCTTTAATTTCAAATCTGTTACTCTCCTTCACTGGTCATGATTTTGTGATATGCTCAATCTTCAAGTAATTAGAAAGTTAGTGAGTACGCTTTGTTTACACAAGATTATAAAATTAAGGTAAGTTAGAAGAATTGTTAGAGATGTGGTTTTCATATCTTTAACACAATTTTCATATATTTTGTACCTTTCGTATCATTCTTCCTCTCAGGTCCTTAAGATATTTTTTTCACTTGGCTTTCATGCCTCCACAATGTCCTGATTTTCCTACCAAGTCACTGGTTGAGTCTTCTCAAAGTTCTGGGCTAGACCTCATCCTGTTTTGATCTATAAATATTGGAGGGTCCTGGCTCTCCCTCCCTAAAACCCTTCCTTCTTTATCTACACTTATCCCTAGGTAGCCTCACCCAGCCCTTTGGCTGTGAATACCAGATACACACTGGTAACTCCTAAATGTGTATCCCCAGCCCAGACGTCCTACCTAACTACAAACTCAAATCCAACTGTCTTGACATGACAGCTCCTTAAAACTAACTTGGGCAAAACTGAACTCTGGATGCCCCTGATGCCAAAACTATTTGTTCCCTCCCGCTAGGAACACTCCCTCCTTTTTTGTAAATTACCACCATCCACTCAGTAGCTCAGGCAAAAGCTTTGGGGCCACCTTGGACTTCTTGCTTTTTCTCAAATCCACATCAATAGATTATGCTGGGCTTACCCTTTAAAGTATATCCTAAAGCTGATTACTTCACAGTTTCTCCACGACACCTTAGTGTAGGCCACCCTTCTCTCTCACCTGAATCTCTGCAGTAAATGGTCTCCTCAACTAGTCTCTCTGCTTCCACGTCAGCCCTACCTAGTATACTTTCTATACGGCAACTAGAATAATCCTTTTTATAATCCAGATCATGTCTATCCCCATCTCAAACCCTCCAGAGGATTCCCTCCCTCTTAGATAAAACCCAAAGCCTATGTCTGGCCCTGGCTATGGCTCCAACCTCATCTCCTACCACTCACCCCTTTCTATTTGGCTCCAGCACCACCACCCTCATTGCCTTTTCTAGATTCTGTCAATCTGGCTGCCATGAGAGATCTGCATGCTGTTACCTCTGACTGTCTCTTCTCATGGATCTGTATAACTTAACTCCCTCACTTCACTGAAGTCTTGCATAAACGTTACCTCTCAGAGAGACATTACATACTTGGAACCTCATCTAAAATGTCACCCTCTCTTATACCCTATTCCTTTACCCTGCCTATTTTTTGCTAGCATCTGTCACTGATATCACAAGTTTATTTGCTGACTTATCTTCTCTGAGAAAAAGTAAATTCCAGGAAAGCAGGGATTTGTTATGTTTATTTCCCTATTCCAAGTACCTGTCACATAGTAGGCATTCAATAAGTACTTGATAATTTTAACAAATAAAATAATTGAAGCTCAGTTAAAGCAAACTGCATATGGTCACCAGCTAATCCATGTCAGAGCCAGGACTAGAAACAAGATTTCCTGCTTTCCAACATCCATGCCTCTCCAACTTGATCACACTGCCTCCCCATTTGATTACATCCTCTCGGACTTTTTCTGTAAGAAATAAACACTTGGCACACAACCTAAAATATCATCCCATATTAGTCTCCATCCTCCTTACATGGCTTGATTTTTCTTTGTAGCATTTATCATGGCATTACATGTGTAATTGTCTACTTTCTCCTCAACAAGAAATGTAAGCTTGGTGGAGGCATGGTTTTGCTTTGGTCACGTCTGTACTCCAAATTCCTGTCATGTAGTAGGAACTCCCAAAGTGAGTGATGAGCGAAAGAACAAACGCAGACATCTTATTCTCTACCAACCATTCTTCCAGAAAGCCAGAATTCTACCTTAGAAGAAGCAACAAAACTTTCTGTGAGAAGAGTATTTATATGTTTACTGACATTCTGCTATCATATTATCATTTATCTTAAGGCATGAGAAAATAATCATCATAATTTCTGTTTATAATAATTTACGAAGTGCCTTCTATATGCCAAGTACTTTATGTTCATTATCTCTGATCCTCACAATAATCCTGTGAAATTAATTACCATTATTATATTCATTTTACAGATGAAGGAACTACATAAAGCTCAGAAAAAAGAAATAACTGTCTAGGATCTCACAGTTAGTAAATGGTGAACTTGGGATTCATGCTAGAATCAGTGTTTTTTTGGCCTGGAAATCCGTGGGTTTTCCAATAAACCATATTACTTCCTTAAAATTGGAGCAGTATTCTTGAGAATAAATATTATTGTTCACAGCCTGGAGATCAGGGGACTGGAATAAATGTTTGGTTTTATAGTTACTTCTGACATGGCCAAAGGTCACCATCCAGGGTCTGCTGGCTATAGTGCATAAACCTTGCCGACAGCCATGGTGACTAAAGAACAATTAGCTCCTTCTAACTGTTGTGACAACTGCATTCGCTCCCACCCTCACTACAGTGCTTCTGTGTTCCCCTGGGGAATATGCTTAACACTTTTTGCAATTCATAAGAACAGTAGATTCATAGCTCTTTATCAAATTCCTTAGGGCAAATTAATCCTACTTTCAGTGTATAAATGATGAACATAAAAGGATCCAAGGTCTAGTGCTGATGGAATCGTCAACATGCAGCACCTGCCTGCCACACGCGATAGAGGCACAGGCCGTCTCAGAATGGGAAACATGCAAGCTACAAGCCTCAGTATATAGAGTAATGCACTAGGACGAACCCAGCGTGGGCACCTTTGGTGTTTTCATACAAAACTAAGCACTAGAAAGAAGAAAATAACTTTATTGTGTGCTTGCACACTGAAAAGTTCTAGAATATCTAAATATCTAAAGATTCATTTGTAGTTTTGTGGCTTTGATGTCTTATAAATTAGATTGGTGAAATTATGTTTTGGAAGGATTTGGGCTTTACTAAAATAGGGCCAGGTGATCAAATAGTAAAATTAAACTAATTTATTGTGACTACATACTTAAATTCTCCCATCAAAGGCAAACAGAAAAAAACAAAGAAGAAAACAACTGGGAATACTGTCAATCGAGTCTGAATGCCGGGTGTAGACAGGTCCTTTAAACATGAATTCTATCCTGGATGCATCTATTACAATTTGACTTCACAAGGAAGCAAAATTACTTAATTCATTATCAACCTACCCTGATTTAGATCTATGCATGTGAAAACCTCTGTTACTAATTTTAATTGCACTATTCCCTCTCTACAGGATACTGTTAAATTGGTTTGGTGAAATAGTGAATCACATCAAAGTGGTGGGCTACATTTTATAATATATCTAAATAACTATCCCATTTTCCCAGCATGTTGCTATGCATTTTAAGTATTAATATTATGACTCCGGTTTAGAAGAATGTAGCCTTTTTCTTTAAAATAAATTTTCTTGCTCTTTTAGTACTGTTAAAATTGGGCTGGATTTTAAGTGGCTAACGAGTAATAAAAGAGCAATATCTGCTGCAGGGAACCACAAAAAACATGCTGGCGGGCTCATAAAATATGTTCATGCAAGTCACTTGCAGATACATCATTCTGATACAGTAATGGTTTCTCCAAACTAAGTGGGCTCTCTTTTGTAGCTACACTTTATTATCTAGATTCTTATTTTCACTCTTACCCCTGGATATTTAGAGAGCAGCATTTTTTCTCACACGCACATTTGTAAATTCAGAGAAGCAGGAAGGGTCAAGAGAAGAGAAGCAAACTCATGATTCAGAGCTGAGCTCACACGGGTGCCGCCACTCCCAGGCTCATATGACTTAAATTTTCTGCAGTGTTTCAATGACTTCAACTAATATAATGAAAAAGAGCCTCAAACTTTTCTTACATAAAAATTCAGCCCTTTAAAAAATGTTACTAGGTTCCTGGTACGTATATCCTAATGGGGAGGCATTATGGTCAAACGGAAGATGCTCACATTTCCCTGAAACAGGAAGCCTAAAACCTAAACCTCACTTAAACTCGCAACTCGGCCCCTGGCTAACTGAGAGAATAAGTGCAATTCCCTCCACCTATGGAGGCTTCAGTTATTTCATTTGTACTATGTGAATGACTCAGAGTTTCATAAAACTTGCTCTAGGGACAGCATAGGTAATGCTTTAAGACAAAGCTAAAAGAAAAGAGCTTAGTTATAAAGCTAGAGTCACAATGCAATGAAAAGGGATAGGTCTGAACTTAAGCACAGTCTGTGGAAATAGAGGGGAGGGAGTACCCTAGAATGATAATTAGGATTTTGGAACCAGCTAGATATGGGGGTCAGGGAGAAGGGGAGATTATGGTGACACCCAGTTAATGGTTGGGACCATAGGGATAGGAGCTACAGGTTGGGGAAAGAGCATGTTCATGGACATACTTGCCTTGATGTGTCCAGAGAGATCAGAACAAGAGCTTAGAAATATAGATCTCAAGTTTAGATGAGAAATCACAACAGCCAAATAAATTCTGGAGTCACTGTTTCAGTTAAAGCTTTTCTTTGGATATCCACTCATTCAGCAACCATTTAGCGATTACCACAAGCCATGCACTTATTCCCACGCTGGAATACAACAGAACAAGGATCCCTGGCTGATGAGCTCCTGCCTAGGGACTACAGACGTATTTATTCAGAGTTAAAAGCAAAAACTACCATTTTTATGAGTTTATTCTACATGTCAGCACTCTCCAAATAATTTTTTTTAAAATTACATAATTCTATAGGTTGTTGTTCAGGATGGAATAAGTATTATAACTTCTAATTTATAAATAAGAAAATAGAGCCCCTGAAAATGTATATCACTTTTTTCAAGTGATGGAGCCACTACACAGCAGGGTTAGGATTCAAACCTAGGTTTTATCTGATTCTAAAGCTTTTAACTCCCATACTCCCATAGCATGAGAACAGAAGAGCCATAAGGAAGAAAACTAGGAGAGACCCCAACTTAAAGGAGGCCAACAGAGGATGAGCCCAGGAGCCATGGAAGGAAGAAAGAGCAGGAGTCTTAAAAGCGAAGAGAATGAAGTCAGAAACCAGAGGAAGAGAGACACTGAGGAAGTTTGGAAAAGGAGGAAGCTGGGATAATCCACAGGGTCAATTGCTCCCAGAGGAGTCAAGCAGCACCCCATGCAGAGTCCCCACTGGAGTTAGCCTTTAGAAAATCACCAGCACGAACCAGGAAACTGAGCTCCACGAAGACTGAGGGGAAATTAACAAGTGGCAACAGTGACTGAAAGAACACAATAAGTAATTTAATTGGAGAGAAACTGGAAAGTAAAGTCAAAATATAGGCCCATAGTAACAGGAGGAATTAGAGTCAAGAGGATAGTTTAATTGGAATAATCCTACTTAAAAAAGTTGTAGACAGATTTTTTTTTTTTCTTTTTACACAAAATTTTCAGTTACTATTACCCTTTGGGAGAGTTTTTTTTTTTTTCCCCACTGCCAAAGTAATTGCCTTGGAAGAAGAATGTTCTCTTCTTGCAATGTCCTACCTGCCAGAATTCCAGTGATGCTTTACTTGAGGAAACAAAGTCAACGTGTAAAAATTAAATATAATTCCCTTTCATTTCTTATCTGGCCCTTCTACACGATACTTAAGATTATGACTCTGGTTCAAAAACTAAAGCTCTAGCAAAACCAAGTAGTTGAGGCAAAGGTCCTAAATATCCCACTGCCATAATTATGGGTATTATGATCAAGAAGTTGGTGTTCTTTGGAAAAAATGCAAAGCTACTGAGTGTAAGAAAGAACTGTAGAATATTATCATATTAAAAAATGATATGTATGATTCAAATCAGGATTTGCCTAAGATGCTAAGCAAAACAGGATTGAAAAACATGATTTCTGGCAGGAGAAAGCAGATCACAAGGAGGTTGGCCCCAAGCCTGGAATCTGACGAGCACCTGAAGGCGCCACCTTGATCTTCATCAGCTTATTCACTCTTGTTGAAAATTTACAGTCACTTAATTTATCCATGTTTTGGAAAAGAGGAAAAAAAAAGAACAACATCACAGTAATAACAAGCAGCTTGATCTTTGGGGTTTTTTCCTACTTTCCCTTTCAAAAATCATTAAGGATCATTAAAAGGCTCATTGTTTATTTTGAGTTAAATTAATAAGGAATATTACTAATTTCATTTTATAAATACTTTGTCAAAAATATTGTCCTCCAAAATGGATATGTTAGTTACAGTACATGCCAGAACAGAGGAAGGTGAGATAGGAAAGTGCTAATTTAATTATGCTAATACTGCTCTGGTAAGCGTGGAACCAGATGGTAGGGCTAGGAAACAATGGAGGAACTTTTTAAATCAGATATTTTTCAATAAATCTTTGTTCTCCAAAGCTCTACGTTAGTAGCGCTGGTGGAAAGATTATCCTTTCCCAGGCAAGTTACCTATAAGGCTGGTAGAAAGCTTCCCAGGGTATATTTCCAATGATCTCTATCCCCTGCCTGCTATGCCCTCCAGGAATGAGTTCACCTCTCAAGCTGCTTGACCTGAGCTGTCTCAGAGAGGACACTATGTTGTTAATAACCAGGAATTTCACCTCCACCAGGCAGAATTATCTTTTTGTTCTCTCAGAGGGTCTTGTCCAAGTCTTCTGTGAGAGATGGCATTGGAATCCTCCCTACCACCCTTTCCCTTTATAGGATCAATCACTCATTCCCCAGCTGCCATGAGTGTGGCTGCCAATTATTCACAGCTGTAACCTTCTCCAGAAAATTATTCTCAGCTACTGGGACTCTACTGGAAATGCCTGATGTTACAATTGGTGGTTGGAAGAGAGGGAAGTGATGGGGCGACAAGTCAATGACTTATCTGGTTTACAAAAAGCCAGCCCTTTTCCTTGACTCCTTGGAGATTTCTTGTTCCAGAGTCCCCCATGGGGACAGACTGAGGCTGTCCTTCCCCTGTCCTGTCCTCAGCTTCCCTGACTCCCTCACACGTTTCATCCGAGAGCACACTCTCTCTGCATCTCGTGCACAACAATCTCTTCTCAGGCTCTGCTTCCAGAGAACCAGAACTAAGACACCTTTGTTAAAGTCCCTGCCACTTTTGTATCGTGTGTCCTCTGTAAGTTGCTGCTTAAATGATATTTCACCATATTTCCCCATCTATTAATTTTGCATTTTAACAGATATTAATGCCTTAAGATAAAGACATGAAAATATGAATAAAGCTTTTTGGTATTGGAGGTGATTCTTCTGTACATCAGAGGACATTCTTAAGTCATGCTCCAGGGTTGGCACCTACTTTGCCTTAATCCATTCTCAACACCCTAAATATTTTTCACATTTCCTTACAGCTTTCTAGATAATTATCTGAGCCGGTAACTTAAAATTGCTAAATGATAGAGGTCAACAATTTTTAACCCCTCAAAGTCAAGTTACCTATTTATGTGTCTCTGTATCTGAATGTTTAGTGTTCCCTCAAAGGAGAGGGCATTTAACACAGCAGTTCAGAGTGTGGGTTCAAGACCCATCCTCAAGTGAGTTCAAATTCCAGCTCTGAAACATCAGATTTGGGTCTTGGGAAAGATATAAAACCTCCATGCGTCTGTTTCCTCACCTATAAAATGACGGAAGCAGTAAGATAATAATTTAGAAGATTTTTGTGTGGATTAAACTTTAATACAAGTTAAGAGCTTTCATTAAAGCCTGACATGGAGTAAGCATTCAACAGATTTTAGCTGTTTTTATCTTGAAATTTCTCAGTGCACTTTATGATAGAAGATTTTAGATAAAACCAGTCACTGTTTCCTGGGGTTTTACATATTAAGGTCCTACTAGGCATTTCTAGGCCCAACTTGGAAATCAGGGGGACAATTGGTTGAATGGATGGAATAGACCCCAGGTTTACCGCCGGGACTTCAAGAAAATATTATCTGTCATGACCTTTCACTTTAAGGGGATCAGGAATCACATCAGGCACAGAAGATGCAAATTACAGGGGTGAAGCTTTCCAGGACTCTCTTCCTTCTGCCTCTCCCTCAGACAAAGATAAGGAGGGTAGGCCCCAGAGAAATACTAAATATTCTAATAGGGATTATCAGTTCATCCTTTGGCTTAACCCCATGCAAATGACCCTTCAATTTTCCAATATCCATGACCTAGACTGGTATGGGACAAAACAGAGAAAACTCTTCTCCAAGTTGCTGAGCTCCTCAAGGATAGGGACTCCATCAAATATATTTTGAGAGCCTTCCCACAGTGCCCCACTACTATGATAGGCATATCATAATTGACTGCTAAATTCCTGATGGACTAAGCTGAAGCAAATCTGTATACCAGTAGAAAAGAGGTTATGTTTTACAGTTAAAATAAAAAAAAAAAGATAGGATAAAGGAGAAACACAGAAATCCATGACGAGGAAACATCAAAGGCAAGGCCAATTATACATCAATGAAGACAACATGAATCATAAGCAACCATAATAATAAAGGCTCCTCCCACCTCAAAGACTTGATAATTTTATATAATTATGCCTTACCTTTATTTTTATTTACAAAATATTGTGCATACAGATAGCATCTCATAAATGTACGAAGGAAAGAGTCAAAGAATCTGACCAGAGGAAGAGATCTTGCAGGACTCTATTAAAAGAATGCAAAAATCCTCAACAATATATTAGCAAACCAAATTCAACAGTACATTAGAAGGCTCCTACACCACGATCCAGTGAGATTTATTCCAGGGATGCAAGTATGTTTCAACATCCAAAATCAATGTGACACACCACATTAACAAAATGAAGGATAAAAATCATATGATCATCTCAATAGATGCAGAAAAAGCATCTGACAAAATTCAACAACTTTTCATGATAAAAACTCTCAACAAAGTGAGTATATAGGGAAGATACCTCAACATAATAAAGGCCACGTATGACAAGACTACAGATAACATCATATTCAATGGTGAAAAACAAAGTTTTTCCTCTAAGATCAGAAACAAGACAAGTTTATTTAATATAGAACTGGAAGTCCTAACCAGAGCAATTAGGCAAGAAAAATAAATAAAAGGCATCCAAAATCAAAAATGAAGAAGTAAAACTATATCCATTTTCAGATGACATGATATTATATATAGAAAACCTAAAGACACCACCAAAAGACTTTTAGAACTAATATATTCAGTAAAGTTACAGGATATAAAAATAAATATACAAAAATCAGTTGTGTTTATATACATTAATAACAAACCATCACAAAGAGAAATTAAGAAACCATCCCATTTACAATAGCATAAAAAAGAATAAAATACTTAGGAATAAATTTTACCATGATGTGAAAGATCTGTACACTGAAAAGTATGACATTGATGAAAGAAATGGAAGGAGACACATATAAATGGAAAAATGTTCCATGGTTATGGATTGGAATAATTAAAATTCTTAAAATGTCAATACTACTCAAAGTGCTCTCTGTAGATTCAGTGTAATCCCTATCAAAATTCCAGTAACATTTTCTTCAGAAATTGAAAAAATAATCCTAAAATTTCTGTGGAACCAAGACAGACTCAGAATAGCAAAAACAATCTTGAGAAAGAAGAACAAAGCTGGTAGCATCACATATCCTGATTTCAAACTATACTACAAAACTATAGTTATCAAACAGTATGGTATTGGCATAAAAACAGACACATAGATCAATGGAACATAATCGAGAGTCCAGAAATAAACCCATACACATATAGTCAATTTTTGACAAAGGAATCAAGAATATACAATGGGGAAAGGACAGTCTCTTCAATAAATTGTGCTGGAAAAACTGGAGAGCCACATGCAACAGAATGAAACTGGACCATTATTTTACACCATACACAAAAATCAACTCAAAATAGATTAAAGACCCTAATGTAATACCTGAAACCATAAAACTCCTAGAAGAAAACTTAGGGGGTAAGCTCTTTGACATTGGTCCTGGTGATGATTTTTTGGATTTGACACCAAAAACAAAGGCAACAAAAGCAAAAATAACCAAGTAAAACTGCATCAAACTAGCTTTGCGCAGTGGCAGTATCATAGCCAATGAGGTTTATCCGAGGTGTGATTATTGCTAATTGAAAACTGCATCAAACTAAAAAGCTTCTATGTAGCAAAGGAAACCATCAATAAAATGAAAAGACAACCTACAAATGGGAGAAAATATTTGCAAACTACATATAAGAGGTTAATATCCAAAATACACAAGGAACTTATACAACTTCAAAGCAAACAAACCCAAATAACCCAACTGAAAAACAGGCAAGGACCTGAATAGACATTTTCCCAAAGCAGACATACAGTTGGCCAACAGGTACATGAAAAGGTGCTCAACATCACCAATCATCAGGGAAATACAAATCAAAACCACAGTGAGAAATAACCTCACGCCTGTTAGGATGGCTATTATCAAAAAGGCAAGAGATAACAAATGCTGGTGAGGATAGGAAAAAAAAGAGAACACTCATACACTGTTGGTGGGAATGTAAATTGATACAGTCATTATGGAAAACAGTATGGAGGTTCCTCAAGAAACTAAAAATAGAACTACCATATGATCCAATGATCCCACTTCTGTGTATATATCCAAAGGAAATAAAACCATTATCTCAAAGAGATACCTGTACTCTCATGTTTGTTACAGCATTATTCACAATAGCCAAGGTAAAGAAACAGCCTGTGGCCCTCAACAGATGAATGAATAAAGAAGAGGTGGGGTGTGTATGTATACACACACACACACACACACACACACACACACACACACACACACATATATATGTAAAACAAAATACTATTCAGTCTTCAAAAAAGGAAAAAAACCTGCCCACTGGTGACAATATAGATAAATCTGGAGGGCATTGTGCTAAATGAAATAAGCCAGACAGAGCCTGGTATCACTTATATGTAGAATGTCAAAAAAAAAAAAAAATCAAAGTCATAGAAACAGAGTAGAAAAAGAGTTACCAGAGGCTGGGCAGTGGAGGAAACAGGAAGAAGTTGGTAAAAGGGTACAAACTTTCAGTTGTAAGATGAATACAGTCTGAGGATCTAATGTATAACATGGTGACTATAGTTGATAACTACCGTATAATTGAAATTTTCTAAGAGAATAGAACTTAAAAGTTCTCTTCTCACAAACACAGAAAAAAAGTAAATATGTGAGGTGACGGATGTGTTAATTCGATGGGGGGAATCCTTTCACAATGGATATCAAATGACTACATTATGCAGCTTAAATATCTTACAATTTTATTTGTCAATGATAACGCAATAAAGCTGGGGAAAAAGGATTACATTAAACAAGAAAAGAACAGAACCAGCGAGGGAAGTGGATTCAAACACTTGGGATCATCACATGGCTGGCACGCAGTCCTGGGCCAGGCACCCTTGTCCTATGGACAAGCAAGAGAAGAGGCTAGATTTACAAAAGTCACTGGGAGTTTAGTCACCTGGGCCAAGTTCACACAAGACACACATCTCTTTGGGCAAGTCTCTTATCCCAAGGCTTTCTGAAACTGAGCAGCTGGAGAAAAGAACCATCAAAAGAACATAACAATCACGTTTTTAATTTTGTATGTGAATCTCAGGCACACAGTAGGAGGTAAAATGCAACTTGTTGAATGGACAAATGCCATTCTTCACAGCTATGAAAGAAAGTGGAATAAGAATGACTTAGGTCCCATGAGTGCAGAGTGACCAAGAAGAGTAAAACACAAGTTTTCTCACTTCACCTCCATATGCATCATTAGCACTCCTGTGTGTGTGCCCAACTCTAGGCTCAGTGTTTTGTGTCATTAAAACGAATTGCGTGTGTAGATTTTGGCCTTGGGAAACCTGTAATCCAATTACAATCTAGTCGGTGGGAAATAATCATTTAAATATAAAAAGAATATTTTAACTTGTTTCTATCTTAAATTATTTTGAAAATTTTTATTTAGTGAGACAAACTCCAGAAGAACACGTCAATAAATTCGATTTTATCTTCATAAAGAAGAATGCTGGCTTACATTATAAAGGCATATAAAAAAAGCTTAATTTCATGGTTGAGATTTCATAAGCATTTGGAGCACCTACAAAATCTTTCAACTCGTACAAATACAGCTCTTCCCTGTTCTTAATTCTCTTTCCTACATTTTGATGAGATGACAGAAAGGAAACAGATGTCTACAGGCCTCTCATAAGTCAAGACCCTTAAATGTTGGTGATACCACCTCAGCGCATTAAATTTCAAAAATATTCTGTCTGTATATATTCGCTTAATACATTCTCATTTGTACATTTAAGTAGTAAAATTCACACCATAAAATATATAGAAAGTACAATGAGCTGGAAGCAATATCTTCTAGTATTCTCAATACCCCAGGAATAGCCTGACCTTGGTATGCTCAGATTCCCCAAAGTCTTAAAATTATACAATGTGAATTGTGGCATTTAATTTATTTTATTCTATATGCTTTAAAATGCAACCATTGATTTTTTAAAGCCTTTGGGCAATATACAATAGCAGATTTCATAAACTACAGGGTAAAAATGACAAAGTCATAATAACTAATGTCAAGCTGGCAATTACCCATCCCAAACAATTCTTTGCCTTCCTAAGTCAGATATTACAAATGTGTCTCTTTTGGACAAAAAATGAGAGAGAATTTTTAACCTCACCAACTCTCCTAACAGCCCTCTGATATTTATCTCTAAAGATGATCAATAAGAGGTGTTGACAATACCCAGGATATGAATGCAAATATCTGTAGTGGCTAAAGTGCTAAGGGTCTACTAAGATTCCATTAACCGTGTTCTGTAAGATATTTGAGAGTCCCATGGGGAGTCCTGAAAAATCACATCAGACGGGGAGATAAAGGGTCTAGACATACCGTGGGCAGGCAGTGCCTAAATGACCTTGATCAAATCACTTAACCTCTACAACCTCAGTTTTCTCATCTCATCTGTAAAATGAGGTGATTGGGCCAGACATACATAAGGCACATGGTAACATATCAGATATGTGGGAGGAAGCCCTTAAATTGTAGTTTTTTTTGTTTCTTTTGGTTTTTTTGAGGAAGATTAGCCCTGAGCTAACATCTGCTGCCAATCCTCCTCTTTTTGCTGAGGAAGACTGGCCGTGAGCTAACATCCATGCCCATCTTCCTCTACTTTATATGTGGGACGCCTACCACAGCATGGCTTGCCAAGCAGTGCCATGTCTGCACCCGGGATCTGAACCAGCGAACCCCAGGCTGCCGGGCTGCCGAGAAGCGAAACGTGAACTTAATCGCTGCACCACTGGGCCAGCCCCTAAATTGCAGTTTTTTTAAATTATTGGTTTTAATTCATCTCTGCATTTTCCTGAAGCAAAGAAATGCAATTATATCTGAGATGGAAAAATTGCTTTTGGCTTAATCTTGAGGACTCTTACAGGTAGGTTCTGGTATAGGACTTACAACTTAGACCAATTCTCCCCTCAGTTTGAATGATCCCATTTCAGACTCCTACCAAAAAAAGGGCAATTTTGATCCAGAAATTCATATTTACAGGTATTCAAAGTTGTTGAAATGGTCCTGGCATCTACAAATTAAAAAAATATCCTGTCACTGGTGTCTATCAGACATAAAAAGGAGGAAAGTGTACATTTAACTCACCTTTCACATTGTTTTAGACAGGTAGGCCTCTAATTTCAGACTGAGTCAAAAATGAGCTTCAAGAATGGGAAATGCAATGCCTTCTCAAAAAAGGCGCCACATCTGCTCACAATTCCCCAGTACTCGCCTCTGAAACACATACTTTAGTTTAAGGTACAGGCTAAGGAAATACATGTGTGTATCTGTATGTCTCTCAAATGTAGTACCTTACATGCCATTAAAAAAAGAAATCATTGAGAGTGTCAAACAACATAATCTAATGACAGACCATCAGAAAGCTAATATATGGTTCTACTTTTAAAATACTGATTAAAATATTTCAAGTAGAAAAAAATACCGAGGTAGCTGCAGATGATGGTGGTTCCAAACTCGGGCTCCAGAGCCGCACTGCTCAGGCTTGATCTGGCTCCTGTTTGCTTGGGTGAGTGACGAATCTCTCTGTACCTCACTTTCCTCGAGTGTAGAATGATAGTGCTTCCCTACCAGGACTTCTGTGAGAATAAGTGAGTGAACACACTTAAAGAGCCTAGAACAGAGCCTGACATAGTACGTGTTAGCTTTTACTTTATCTACGATTATAACTGGAAAAAAAAGGTTTAATGCCTTGCTCTTAGCGAGTATCACAGAAAAGGGTAAATTCGTAACCACATAAAAGAGATTGCCACATCCACAGGTAGAAAACTATATTGTAAATAATGAGGAAAATATGAGTCCCTAAGAAAACTCTACAGACTAGTTACTACCATTACCAAATTGAAAAGTAAGTAGTGTCAAGTCCCACACTTATTATGTCTACTTGACAGTTCTTTGAAACAAGGCCAGACCAAAGAGTTCAGTGACAGAATGATAGTTCAGAAACCAGAATTGTTAGTGCAATTGTTCAACTGCATCCAACTAGAGATGCGCCTGTTGCCTCCTGTCCCCTACAGATGTTGGCCGTGGGCTAGGCTTGGGTGACTATTTCCCCACGAGAGCAACTCTTTTTAAGTAGACAGCAGAGAGGGGCCTTGTTTCCAGGAAGACACCAGAGATCCAGAGAGTGCTCTCCATTGGTGATGGTGGTCATGGTGATGGTGATGGTGATGATGATGATGATGATGATGATGATGATGGTAGCTAGAAGAACCCTTATTCTGCGCCTGCCATTCTACTAGGCTCTTGGCCATATTAACTCAAGAAATATGAACAATCACTGAGAGAAACTTGCAGAGACAAACCCTGGGAACAAGGTAGAAATAACAGAATTTGGGACCAGGCTGTGTACTGTAGTTGGAGGCCTAAGACCCTGGGCTTCTGAGGGACTCCCCAAGAAAGGAGAGGAGAGAGCCCTCAAGAAGTGGGGAAGCATGAAGGCAGGCCACTCTTGGGGCTGAAGGTTGGAAAAGGAGAAGCAGCATTTGTTGAGCACCTTCTATCCTTCGTGCTTCTTGTGTGAAAGGAATTTGCTAACAAAAGAGGAGACAAAGACGGCAGCTCAGCAGAGGGAGTTCCACAAGACAACTTTCATCCGTTTCCCAATTGCACCCATGACCCTTTGGATACTAACTCTTCTAACTAAACCTCTCTCTTCTGGTAAAATCTAATTAAATCGTATGTCTGTGTGTGTGTGCGTGTACAGGCCATTAGTAACCCAAATAACATATTATACAACATTAAGTGGAACTATTCAGGTTTATTTTCTTTAAAAACAGATCTCTCATCTGGATTATGTCAGTCCTCAAACCAGCTACCCTTTCAAATCAGTTTTTAATAAACCACACTCCATTATTTTTGTTATTTCAAATGAAGATTTTGGTTTTCTTGTGATATTTCCTTTATAAGTTAAAAGAACCTTTTCACTGAGTTGATGAATCTCAATAAATTAAAAAATAAATCTGTAAGAAAATGCCTTGAATGATTGTGGAAAAGTGAGAATAGCCAATATTTTACTGTTATTAAACATGTCCAAGGTAACAATTTTAACATTTCATCATGATTTGACTGAAATCACTTAAATTGTGTGCCTACCTAATTTCAATGAATCAAGGTGAAAATATGACCTTTCAGGTCCTGGCATACTGCTCAATCAATCAACTTGATCATGCTCTGCATGTAATCCATCTGGTTGAATAGTGAACTTGAAGGAAATCTAAAGCAAGGGGTAAAACGTGGAACTGTACTCATCACACTTACATTTCCTGGCTTATGAAGCACAGTGTGTCTCTACAATTTAACTATGAAACAATCAACACACAATTAGGCAAGAAGTTTCTCCTAGGATTAATTTATAATTATAGCAACTAGGACAATAAAAGCAGAGGCAGAAATATCAACACCATGAAGGCCTTAACACATGCTGCTCTCTAAAAGGAAGCTGCCTTTCTTCAGCCTGTTAAAAATTGTTCTCTTTACCTATATCTTTGGAATACATCTGGCTTAAAGCAGAGGACAGAGTCATTTTTAAAGTCAACCCTTTTTCTTTCTGTCAAACTACTAGCAGGTCATTTATTTTCAACTCCAGATGAGCTGAACCTTCTGCTTCCTTACCTTTTACCAAATACAGAACATTTCCAAAACTTCTCCCCTTGCTCTCAAGGCAAGCAGGAACTCCTCATGATTGCTGCTAAGCCCAAGAGCCAAGACTTCCTGAAATAAGATAGACACCACCACTATTTCCCAGCATTGCTTTAGGATAAATTGATGTCTGAATTTAAAACTCCATTACTTTAGAATAGAAATAAAACTACCTAACTTCTTACATGGAAAAAAGAATATTGGAGGAAAATTACTTTGACACATAAAACTGTTATGTCAAACTTGGTATGATGATGATCTGAAATGTTAACTTGCCAGTTACTTACCTGGTTTAGATTCTGAATACCCAGGAGAATCAAAATACCACTGTTTGTCTTAATATTAAAGTAAGGAAAATGCTTCAATGCAACTTTAAAACTGTGAATAGTATGCATATAAAAATAAACTTTTTTTTTTTACTGGCACAATTGCTTCTTTGAAGAATTACTGTCTTAAATATACGTTACAATGGATGTATCTTACCATGAGGGATTAGAGTTGGTTTAAGTGTCTAACGAGCCTAATATAATCTTTGTCCCCAATTCCTAACACCAATTTGACAATCAGACTGGCTTATAGAGAGTGTCCAAAAAGACCCATGAAGCAAGGAGCAAGGGAATTTAAAAACAAAAGCCTAAAGAGCTGGGTTTTCTCCAAATAAATATTCCACTTGATTAAATTCAATTAACACAATATTTTATTGAGCAAATATGACCAACTAAGGGCCCAGCTCTGGTGGCCTAGTGCTTAATTTCAGCACGTTCTGCTTCAGTGGCCCGGGTTCAGTTCCCTGGGTGTGGACCTACACGACTCGTCTGTCAGTGGCCATGCTGTGGTGGTAGTTCATATACAAAAAGAGGAAGATTGGCAAAGATGTTAACTCAGGGTGAATATTCCTCAGCAAAAAAAAAGAAAAAAAAGACCATTTCAGAAAGAGGAATGAAGAATGCTGGCTATGGAGAATAGCTAGAAAAACCTTCACTGAAGAGGTGGCACTTCACAGGGCTTTTGAAGAACTGCTAGCACTTGGGATAAACAGAAGAAAGGCAGGATGGTATTCCAATTGGGAGGAGAAATACAGGGAAAGGTATGGAGGACATGACAGCAGATGTATTTATACTATTTTCTTCATGCTTAAAAGGGGAATAACACCATCCACTCTGGGAAGGTCACAAACAATGAGCAATGGGTTTCAAAACACTCTGAAAACTCTAAAGGGCTACACGAACACATGTAGACATGGGATTATCATTATAAGTAAACATGAGCTAACTTCACTGAACAGGCAAATGTAGCTGTAGGTTTTTGAAAAGAAAAATACTAAGAAAAAAAGGAAATTGATTAGTACTGTGATCACAAAGGAAGGAGAGAGAGGTTAGGAGATTAGATGAATATCTGCTTTGTACAGACAGGAAAGGAAGAGGGCCAAGACAAACTTACTGGTCAGAAACAGAGAAGAATAAACCTGAAATTTAATGGAGATAAAATATCAATTGGAAATTTAAATGTTACCGGGAATGATCCGTTAATGTTGAGTCTCAAAGTTCAAGGCTAGTGATTCAAAGAATAGTAGCAGAAAACTGAAGAAGCAATTAACATAGGAGAAAAGAGAGACTTAATCTGAGCCCTGCTGCTCAATATACAAGTGTGTGGCCAGATTTATCACAACTTCAGGGCGAGACAGGGACTTGAACAGCAATTTAGATTAACAGGGGCAAACTTGATTTCTGGTAGATCTTAAAAAAAGAAAAAAGTTGACCAAGCAGAAAGCGTCTCTTCTTTTAAAGATTTGTTTAGCTTATTTAAATATATGCCGCCAAATCACAACCAGACGTTCAAAAATCTAAGTTCAATCTCTCAAGGTAGAAACATAAGGATCTAACGATCTTGTCACATTAAAAAAAAAAAGAAGAAGAAGAAGAAGTAAGGTTACTCTTTGGAGAAAAGCAGTGGTTGGGATAAAGAACGTGAAAGTCAGAAAGAATTTATACACATGGAAGACGGCCATGCTGTGAGGTTCCTAGGACCAATAAAACAACTGTGAATGTTATAGGCTTCTGGTTTTCAGACTAGGTGGCCCATTTGGTTCAGTCACTCTATGTCCCTGTGTGTGGAGGCTCCCCTTACCATTCTGTGCTTCCTTCCCTTTTGCTCCTGTATCTAACCAAGTGAGTCAAACAGATTCACCACTTGGTGTCGTGGTTAGTTAGGTCGCTATTTCTTCTTATTTTTATACATTTTTTTGTTTTTTATTTATAATTAAAAGTAACGTCTTATTATTTATCTTTGTGTTTTAAAATCAATACATAGTTGTGGTCAAACTGGGTTTTATTTGACTATAAAGTTGGTATTTTTAACATTGGTCACGAGCACCATCAATCTGTCCGGTCCACAGACAAAGTTTCATGACCTACTCATTACTTCCTTCCCACTATATAGTTTGAGTCTTCCCTTTAAAAATAAAATGAATAAAAATAAATTTTTTTAATATTATTTATATTTACAATATTTCTACCCTCCAAAATATTCATGAGTGTTGCCTATCACCTGTGCTCCTTAACATGAATTATCAGGGTGACTGTGACTATTAAGCATGACTATAATTTATGCTTGCGTTTTGCCTATTTCATCTGTTTAAGAACTAGCAGGAACAAAGAGAAGCACTTATGGATATTTTTTAAAGTAAAATCATGTAAGTCAGAACCATGTTTCTAGTCCATGGGTGAGCCAAGGATCTGGTGGGTAATTTAATTTCAGAACCATTTTATGAATTGGAAAATTAGGAATGAGTGGTCATTGGCACTTTTTATTGTACTCTCTACTACAAAGAAAAAAAATAAAATGAAGAGAAAGGAGATAAAATCAGAATTGGTGTCTAAAAGAGACTGAACTAGGTACTATGACGCTCAACCTCTGAGCTGGGAGGTTGAAAGATAGCATTCACCATGAACTGATAGCAAAATCAGATCTTGGACTGAAGGCAATTCTTTCCTGAATATAACAGCTAGAGACGCTTAAAAGAAAGAAACATAGGTATTTTCTTTCATTCAAAAAAGACTTAGTTGTAAGATTTATAATCGGGGTAGATAGGAAATATGAGGATGATCCACGAAGGCCTAGGGCATGAGATGAGATGAGGCCCACATGCCCTTTTTTTTGATCAGGTTAAGTCCTACGAATACTCACGACATCAAAGTAATTAACTGTCTACATCTCACATCAACATAGACTGCGATTCTAATCAATCACTAGAGAAATTTTCTATTTTCAGTTCCTCATAGTCCCACCTAAATTAGCTTTACCCATACAGAAAGGACAAAGAGCCAAATACAAAAGTTATTTCTAAAACATAACATCATGTCTACTTGAAATTGTTACCACTTTCTTACAAGAACTTGGTACACGATTAAGTCAGGCGGCTTACCTTTCTTGATTTCCGAAGCACCTTAAGAGCAGCAACAATAAAATATTGAGTGGATTGTTCTCAACTCTCTTTGCTTTGCTACTCTCAAGCAGTGCCAATCAAAACAGGATTCATATCGCTGCTGAAATTAGGAAGTCCTATAAACGTGGCTACAGTTCCCAAGGTATAATCTCCCTAACGCACCCTAAAAAATGAAATTAAGCATAATACGCTACAAAATGACTTGTTCATGATTTCTGGCACATAATCTACCCTTGGAAAAACATTTGTGGCATTTCTCCTTTGTAATCTAAAAGAAAAAATTATTAAAAGATGAAATGGTACTTTCATCGTTGGGAGTATGCAAATGAGAGTAACTTCTTCAATTGTAGGAAGGCATCTGTCCCTGAAGTGACCAGTTAATGATGGAGCCACATTCAGTGGCACTGGAGAGAAGGTGTTTTGAGAACTCAAATATTCCTTATACCATTTAATAGTTTCAAAGTTGATCTACTCCCATGGCATACTTTATTCATTTCAACAGAAAGCAATCCCATCAGCACACTTGTATGCAGACACAGTTTTAGTCAAATAAGGAATAAATTTAAGTCCTTAGACATTGGGTACAAATATTTCACCAGCAGCTCCATATTTCAGGTCTGTCTTAAGGCCCAAAGAGCCAGTTCAGTACTGTGGTTGGGTAAGGTCAGAGGAGAGAAAAGCGGAAGTTACAGAGGACTGGGACTAACTGGGGGAGAAGGCCTAAGGCCTGAAGACCACGGGAGTCCATGTGGTAAAACAGAAGTAAGGGTGCTCCTTCGTCCACATCTGAGGAAAAAAGTGAGGGTTAGTGCAGACAGAGATAGACCCACAGGCGTGGAAGCAGGAAGCTAAGCAAGCCCATGCCTGGCACCGCAGGCCCTGGGAGGGGATGGAAGGAGGAAGATCACCTCTTGGGGAGAAGGAGGAGTGGAGCTCAATAGGATTGTGGGTGTGAGGAAAAAGGTCATGTTTGGGGGC
Organism: Equus asinus; assembly: GCF_041296235.1. NCBI lineage: Eukaryota > Metazoa > Chordata > Mammalia > Perissodactyla > Equidae > Equus > Equus asinus. The sequence goes on along the minus strand of NC_091791.1, from coordinate 178,249,426 downwards.
ACTGCCCAGCAGGATAACAGAGCATATGAAAGGACCTCTAGCCAAGAGATATAAACTAATGTTTGAGACTTCCCTTGAAGAGGAATCCATCTCCAAATTCAAGTGAGCCTTCAATCCTCTTTCTCACTTGAACTTCTAGGATCTGCTTTCCTGTCTGCAAAATGGGCACAATGACTACATGACCTCTGAGAGACATCCAGCCCAAGTTTTCCATAGTTTTTGCCTCATATTTCACTCATTCTTTCAAAATACAATCTAGAGGATGCCTGACTTAAAAACAATATTGACATTAAAATTATGTTTGACAAAGTAAAGCCAAGGTTATTGGGTGATCAAGTAACATTTAAGTCCAAATTAAATTGCATTTGATTATGAAGGAAATAAAATTAACAGATACATTCAGGTTGAGGAATAGGAAATTGGAGCATATTTATCTCCAGGTTGGTGTTTTTCTAAAAAAGAATGTTATAATGGCCAGTATGAAGCAAAAAAAGATGAATCTGCTTTAAAAGGGTCTCCTTGGATTATACCCTAATTCATCACAAAATTAAGAGCAAAGTGAAGTCGATAATACTTGGGGTAGATCTTAAAAATCTAATTAGTGGAATTACTAGTAATTCACCATTTCCTAGATTTAAATTGGGTCCTGTTACTATTCATAATTTATGAAAACAAAATCAATCAAAATAATTACAATCCATTCCAAATGAGTGGAATTATTTATACTCTCCCCCTAGAAGAGAGAAAGAAACTTTTTCTATCATTAAATGAAAGGCTTATTAAACCAATTTTTTATGGTCAAATGGATAAGGTTTTTTTCTTATTTTTGAGGGACTTAAATTCATTGAAATTTACCTAAATCGTGAATATTTAGACAAACGTCAAATGGTTAAATATAAATCTACATGCAAATCCTATAGTAATCTATTGGTTCTTGTTTTAAAGAAAGAGGAAATCTACTTTTTATGAGTAATTTTGAATTTAGAAAATTGCTCATGTCTATAACACAGACTTACCTTAACAAAAGACTTCTAGTTATCCTTTTAACCTGAAGAGCAGCTCTCTTTGAGGGCATCATATTTTCTTTACAACTAACAACTCACCTTACTGGCCTGAAACTTTGTAAACTATAGACTTGAAACCCTCTCCTGATGTGTTGATCGGTCAACCATAGACCTTCAATGAATTCTACCTAGTTGAGAGACATCACAGAGAGTGCTGGAGAAGAATGAGACAAATATCTTAACTGCTGAAACTGACTTTCCAAGACGAAGGCTAGACCATCTTCAGAAATCCCTATTTGAAGGTGTTTATCTGCAGTAGGGTGAGATAGGGCTGAGCGACCCCCACCCCACGTTGGATGAGAACTGGCTCAACGCTGAAGACAAAAACTATGATGATGGAAAAGAAGGAAACTAATGGCCCACTTGGCAACTGAGCCTTGAAAAAAACACACTTTAAATGATTTCACAGCATCCCTCCAGTTGGAATAGTCCATGATTTAGAAACACTCCAGTCAAGTTGATAAGGTTTCTATTGTGATTATTATCATAATACTAAAATACAGTGACTAGGCATTCATTTCTCTATGCATTATTTTACAAAAGAATTGTAAATTAAATGAGCAACAATAGTTTTACAGAGGCTGACACATGTCCAAATTTTCACTATGCTTAAAAGCATCACCTAGGAACAACACTGGCAGGGAATATCTTCTGATAACCAACCAAGGCGGACATTCTGCTCACATACTACCAGAATTACAGTCAAAGTGAAGACAAGCATTAAGCAATTTCAAAATAGGGTTATTTTCAAAGTTAACTGTAGCATGCTAAAGTTAGAAAGGAACATATCTATTATGGAACAAGAACAAGGTCAAAAGCATACTTCATACTCACACAAGCTTTTGGCCTGTTCCCCGTTCCAAATTTTCCTGGCCAACATATCCTTAATATTTTTCAAAAAATAGGGAAAAAAAAGAAAGAAAGACTGAGTCAGTCTGTAACTGGTTTCCTGTAGAAATTTCTTCAATGTTCCCAGAAAGATTACAGCATCTCCTGACGTAGTCCATAGACATATATTTCCGTAGGTTTTCACAATGACTTATATCCAAAACTAAAAGTTTTCCTCATACATTTGACATTTAAGAACTATAACCAGGTTCTGAGTCACTTCATATTTGATAATTCCTCCAAAACACTGACCAACGACAAATGTCACTGATTATGTAGCCTGCTCTTTGTTTTTTCCATTGTTTGTATAGCTGTCTCTTTGTATTTTTCAAAGTTATTGTATTATATAACTTTATAAATGGCTTTTATGACTGGTTTCCTCCAACACTGATTCTCCTGAAGCATTAAGTCATTATTCAATACATACTTTACTTAATAAGCACCTACTGTGTGTCAGGCCCTACACTAGGCCTTAAAGATACAGAGATAAAAGGCTTGAGGATAATGACAAGTAAATAAGCAATAAAAGTATATCAGACTGATATGGGACTATAAAGGAAAGGCCCCTAGGCCCAGACTTGGGAATGAGGACAGGGAGTGTCAGAGATCTCACCTGGGTATCTGAGCGGACACTGGAAGGATGAGTCTCTCTGGCCAAACTTACTCTTTCTAAAGTAAGAAACAGGTAGGAGGAACAGTGGCACGCTCATTTAACTTGAGGAAGTTTGGTAAGGCTGGAGGTAAGGTGTGTGTTAAGGACAAGAGTGGCAAGAGATGAGGCCAGAAAAATAGACAAATTTTAGGTTGAAGGGCCACGTATTCTTTGTGTAATTGAAAAGCAAAGGAAAAAAACCACTGAATACTTTTGGGTAAGAAAGTAACATAAATAAGTTTTCTTTATCAAAATAGGACCATTGAGGCAGCTATATGGAAAATCAGAACGGAAGAGGGGAGAGAGAGGAGACGCTACAGTCAAGGACCCAAGTTAGGCTTCTGCACCATCCAGATGGGAAAATAATCATGGGTTCAAATAAGGCAGAGGGTATGGGGATGGAGAGGGGCAGACACAACCAACCTGAATGAGACAGAGAACTGGAGGTTTACTTCTCACTTTCTGCCTGGATGCCTAGGTCGATGGTGACTCCTTTTACTGAGCTAGCAATGCACGAGAGGAGAAACAGGTTTTAGATGACACTGAATTCAGCATTGGACATTTTGAATTTGAGAAGCCTACGGTAAGTCATGGCCCAATGCACAGTAGAGAGCTGACTGAACACAAGGACTTAGAACTCTGGAAAGAAATCTAGGGTAGGAGTTTAGAACTGCCATGAGCAATTAGGTAGTGGGTAAAACCTCAGAAGAGAATGAGACCACCCAGTCTAAGCGTGTAAGAGTAAAAGAAACCTAGGAAATATTTACATTTAAGGGTAGATAAAGGAAATAAAGCCCATGAAGGAGCACAATGAGTGACACATCACGGAGGTGTAAACCAGGAACAACTGATGATTTGAGGCCAATGAGAAAAGCACCAAGAAGGAAGTGACCACAGGTGAAAGGGGCAGAGTGGACAACAAAAATTAGGGCATAAAAGCAATAATTGGAAATGGAACCCAGGAAGCCTGATTACTGTGGGAAAGTCAGTTGTGGTGCGTTGCTTATCATAATGGGAAGGAAACTGACTTGTCCTAGAGTAACACTGTGTAAACATCACAGGCTTGGCAATCGGCTAGATCTGGGTTTGAATTCTGGTTCCTCCAGTGGCTATGTTTAAGTAGAAAAGTTGCTCAATTGCTCTATGCCTCAGTTCACTTATCTCTAAAGAGGAATGAGAACAGCTGGAATAGAGGAATGAGAATAGGAATGGGGTTATTCTGTATATTAAATTAAATGAGATATATATGAAAATATCTAGTGCACTGTCTAGCACAGAATAGTCATCCAAGGCATTAGGTGCCTTGTTAGATACACATATGCACACACACACACACACACACACACACACACACACAAATATATATATATCAGTCAAACCTAGAGAAGATCTCTACCTGAGTTCTCTTCATTCATCTGTCAAATTTGAATATTGTCCTATAATGAGCCAAAGCTGCATCTGAATAATAACTTGACCATTCACAGGAAATAAAATCAGCTCTTTTAGAAGCACAGCCCTATACCCTGATTCCTTGACACTCTTCGTACACCTCACAGGGATGAGCAATTTGCTTATAGACACTAGATAAATCATACTAGCTTGTCACAGGCTTCAACACAAGAGAAGGAGATATTAACCTAATGAGTTTCTTACAAAAGAGAGAGAGAGAGATGCAAATACTTATCAAGTGATAAGCTTTTCTCCTTAATTATGAATCTGAGACATGGAACAAAGTAGTCAAAGCAGTCAAAATAATTATAACGTGCTTTAAGTTCAGGGACTAAAAGAAATTGGATCAGGACCCCCTCTAAAATAAGGGAGAAACCAGAGGAAAGTTTTCAAATTTAAATTTAAAATTCAAACTAAAGCCCTGTATTGGTACTAGACTACTTCAAGGAACTGTGGTTCCACGTGCTCAAAGACAACATTAGGAAGATAATAATAAACTGGAGCAGGGCATGTTGATTTTGTGATTCAAGACATTTTCAAGGCTTTGTGTTAGGTTATAATAAAGATTTCTTTCACTTCTGTTCTGATATAATATTTGTTACACAACATACATGATTTAAAAGTATGCTATATCCACTTCCAGTAGAAGAAAAATAGAAAATACACTTAAGTATAAAAATAAAGACTTAGTTTAAGGACCAGATAAACCACACATAAAAAGTTGGGATGGATTTAGGGGTAACAGCCTTTCTAGTCACTGGGCACCTATGACTCCCACCATCAAATGCAACAAAGCGAGTGTAATCATACCAAGTGCAGACATCAGCGGGCAACTCAGTTTCTTCAGAAAATGTCCTTTTTGCCACATTTGACTTCTGTATATGGAGGCACATCCACCAAACCCTAAGCAATATACAATTCTGCAAATAAACAGCATTAATTCTGTTTTACCCACCTGATCCTCAATTCACTCACAGTCAAACTGAAAGGACACTGAGAAAAATGAAGTTCTGTATAGGAAAAGAAAAAGGAAAATGTCTAGGAAAAGAATCATACTGAGTAGTATTGATAAGCAAGATTGATAGCTTCAGATGCTTCTTTGTGTTTCCTGACAAAAGGCAGCCTGCAGTAGCAGGCTCGCTTGTTCCAGTGAAAAATGAAGCACGGTTAGTAGATTGCCTACCTCCAAAAACGGCTTTCTAGAACACTAGCTATCTTTTCCTTATTGAACACCTTCTGAGTCCACTGAACTACAGTTGATCTTTGGGAATGCAATTAGAATTTATACACATTTGATAAATATATATATGTGTGTTTGTCTGTTTCAAGAATAACAAGATCTCCTGAATAAGGGTAGATGATTGTGGAAAATACTATCCACAGTATTTATGCAACCAAGTCACAAATGAAGTTTTGGAGAGGCAAAAATATGCCCACTCAAGTAGTTGGTATGGCGAAACATTCATATCCTTCAAATACCAAAGACTTAAAAATGAGCAGCCACAAAACAAAATAGGAGGAAAAAAAAAGAAGAGGCCCATTCATAACCACAATCAAGCATGAATAATTACCAATTTTGAATGTAAAGATAATTCAAATAAACGTAACTGATGGATCATCCACATAGGGTGCATGTCAAAGTAAACAGACAGTCCACTTTAGAAAGTGTCTGGTGAATTGATTTAACAAGTTTAATGCGAGCATCAGTGTGGGGCTATTACTGATCGTAAGCTTTACTGATGTTATTTGTTCGCTTGGAAAAATACCGCTCTTTGGAATGAGCACATTAAGGCTAAAATTGCAGAGAAAACCCTATTACAACTTTATTGCTGGCAAATTGGAACCAAACCTTGTCTGTATATCAATTACTTAGAGTTACCACAGAGATAAATCCTTTTTTTTTTTTTTTTTGTATAGGCTCAATCTTGAAGACAGTGATGAGAAACTCCTTATTATACCCTACCAACATCACTAGGTTTTCTTAGCAATTTCAAGAAATTGTCAATTAAGTTCTTTTTATTAGGTTCCAAAAGCTGTTAAGTCAAACACAAATCTATCATAAGGCTTGTAACAGCATGTTATTTAGGCACATTTCAATGCTTCACTCTTTCATTATCTACCTACCCCAATGCAACTGCGGAAGTTCGAATAAACTAAAGAAATTTCTTCCTGATTATCTTAGGTTCACAGAAACTTGGAGTAAGTGGCCGCTCATTTGTAGTAAATGCTCTACTGAACCCCCATTCTTATTAAAAGTGGGGGTGGGTGATAAGTTATATGCATAAGAGAGAGATTTGCTTCCAAACTCATTACAATAGAGGGAATGAGTTTGATGCAGTTATCAGGGTAATAACCACTCAAACAGCATAAAGACTCTTAAAGCAGTAGGACAGATGTGTCCATTTTTTGCTGATTTCACTTATGAACTGTGATATCATTAAGAGAAGCATCAAGTCATCCAGATGGCAATTGGTGACAAAGCTGCCCCTTATAGCAGCAGGGATTACAGGAGCCTGTAAGCAGTTGTCCTTCCTGCTCTCTGACCTAAGAAAGGGTAAATGCTTTCAAAGGACAATCCTGCAGGTCCCCAGGAAGAAGGGAAGAGTTAGTATCCTTGGAAGAGCAAAACAATGGAGGTGCATAGAGGTCAGCCCCAGAGGCAGCTGCTCCTTTGACCTTCTAGACAGACAAATGGGGCTTAATAGGAAAGGGAGACAAAAATGGCACATAATTCTAATGAATAAATATGGCCCAGCGCTATTCAGGAGTCTTGCACTGGAGGCATTCCATGACATTCACATTTCAGATGAGGATGTTAAAAAAAAAAAAAAGGAATGAAAACGGAGTAAAGGCCAGGAGCACTAGCTGAAGAATGCTATATTCTTCAGTTTGACTCTCTGAAATAATATTGACAATTGGCTTCACTTTTGGAAAAAAGAGTAAAATTAATAAACAGTTTTCATATAATCCTAAATCCCTTGTCCTACTTACTAAATAAAAATGACTACTGTTCTAATCTTCCAGAACTTTAACAGTCTCTAGATAAAAATTTCAATTCTTATTTAACTTATTTCGTGAGAAGTGTCACTTAGCAATTTGAGCTTGACTTTTCAGGACTGCAAGCTAGTAGGGTCAATTTATTTACACAATGTACGTTTCAAAGATAGGCAGTGCTGTAAACCCAATTCTAGAAGCCAGATTTTGAAACCCAGAAACAGAAGTCAATGAATAACAGGAAGAAAGTATGTTCATCACACTGAAAAAGCCACACATTTGCAGAATTCCAAAAGGCATCTACCGTACTCTCAGACTTTCACTGCTGTGGTTCCGTAAGAATTCTCACTTTGTATTTAGTTTTCCACAGCGTTTTGCTATAGCCTGACTACATGGTCACAGGCTAACGACATTTGAAGAGGAAGAAGGTCAAAGCTATCATTATGGTGGTGACAACCAATCACAGTGGGAAAAAATAAGTTTTATTTATTACTCTTAATACAAGAAACCTTTACTGTGGAATATAATTGCACTGTCACTACACACCAGAGATTTTTAATCCCCAATCATTTCAACATATTTTACAGTTCATTACCTTTCCAGCTAGATATTGCAGGAAGGACTCTCCTGAGCCTATACAAAAGCATTAAAAAATCTAGTATTTTTACACTCATATTTCAACCACGCAAAATACTGAATAGGGAATTTGAAAGAGGCTAAAAACTTGTATATTTGAAATGAACACTGGAATGAAAATATACATCTCATAATCAATTTCAAATCCCTCCACTAAAGATTAGAGCATCTAAAATTATGAATCATGGAAAGAAATGGAGGCTGTGTAACATACAGGTTAGAATTTTAAATTGGTTTTATGACAACCAACATGGCAGTGTCCAGACTAAACAAGACAGACTACACACCTTGCCCGCAGCACAGACCATCCTGCAGCTGATACAAAGTTATGTTGCCTTTAGGAAGAGATTACCTGTTATGATTCTCATCAGTTCTAATAAGTGTCACTGTGAAAGGTAAGTAGTTGATCACTGTGAATTTTGTTCAGTAAAAACCTATCACTTACGGTCATTTTTCACACCTTGTAGCCCATGCATCTTGCCCTGCATGGATTGAATCTAGACTTCATCACAATTTTACCATGACAGAAGTTGTCTAGTTAGCTAAACTATATCATGAAAATATAATCCACTTTTTAAACACTTCTGGATTCTGCAAATGCTACTCTTCTGGATTTGGGGTGCTTGTCCTCACAGGTCCATAATGAACTTGAGGACAGACACTGAAGTGAATTTATATTCTCTCTATCTCTTACCCAATAATCCACACTTCACTATTGAGAATAATTTCCACAAAGTAATTTTTAAGGGCTTAGCAAATAGTTTGAATTAAAAATAATTGTACAGTTTCTATATGAGTCCCTCTAAAAACAATTATGGAAATGATGTACCTTTCCTCTCATCGATGAAGCATGTTTGAAGTTAAATTGTTTAATTTCAAATTTGAATATGACTTTTTATTTAGAAATTGTGACGAATATATAATAGAATGTGGTCATTCTACCAACTTGCAGTGATTTTTCCCACAAAGCAGCAAGAATTCACAGGGAAAACCTGCTTCAATGCAAAATGTCCTGCTGTTATTACAAGTTGCAATTGCTGGGATTCATAAAGAGTTTCCACTGTCAGCATTTTTTTTTTTTAATGGAAACCCATGTCTCTATTTCAAAATAAATGAGCCCAAAGTCTTCTCCTTATTTTTGAGTAAAGGAAAAAGGCCATCCTGAACTTTTGTAAAGATCTCATCAGAAGAAAAGTCATGTAAAACAAGAAGGAATGCCCTCCATTCATAACGTGCAATCTGAGCTACTGAAAGGTTTGGCCGGTTTCCCTAACAGAGCTGAAACCTGAAATTCCTCTATATCTGCAAAAGTATTTACCGAGCCAAAAAAGGAAAATTAAAAATAAATGCTTAAATCAAATTAACACAGGTAATAATGGGGAGGGTGAAGGACGGGTAGTAAAATGTTTACTCAACATTGTTATTGTAGAATATAAAGAAACTGACACAAACAGCTCTAGGAAGTCCTACCTTCACCTACTATTGCATTAGCAAATCTTAGATGAATGAGCCTATGATGCCAGGAACAACATGATCCCTTCCAAAGACTGGAACTTGAGAAGACCAAGATGGAAGTAATATTCTAGTGATGAGAATCAAAGCTCTGAAGGTAGATAAGAAATGAGCTGGTGCCAAGCTCCAGCCACAAGCCAAGTGCTATGCTGCTGCCTCCATCCGGGTTATGCCAGGTGGTCTTCACCACAACCCTCTGAGGATTACAGAAACCGAGGCTCAGAGTATTTCGTAAACCTGCCCAATGTACAAACCTGGTCAGCGGCAGAGCCAAGCTCTGACCTCAAGTCAGGTGACTTCCAAACTCACATTCTCGCTGCCAACTATAAAGCTGCTGAAAGGAGAACAATAGCTAAAAGGCAGGGTACAGTTTTGTTTGTTTTTAAGAATAGTGGAAATTAGCGGGGCAGTTAGAGGGAACAATAAGTTTACAACTGACATCAAAAAATTAAAATGTGGTTTTTGGTGCTGATACTGTGTGTTGTCTACAAAGCTAAAAAGTAGGACTTGTCCAATGATTTTTAAAAATTCTTCACAGCACGAGATAGTTTTGGAATTCTTCACTAACACAGTGTCAGGAAAATGTTTACTTTGACAGACAATCAGACAGGGCTTAGAAGAAACTGTAATGGGTCCTCAAAACAGCCTGTTTCATTCCACAAATTTAAATCCAGTTTGGAAACTCTGCTTACTGCCCTACTCAAGAACGTTTCTTGTGAATGACTGGGGGTGGATAGAGCATATCCATCTCACGCTTTATTTTTTTGGTCTGGTATCTTACGCCTAGTAGAAACTTACATTATCAATCACTTGTAAATAATGTACTTTTCAGCAGGCTACTTTAAAGTAATCTAGTTTCTTGGCAACAGACATCCCCTATCGCAGAACCAGCTGAGAGGCACATATCTGGATGGGGGCATCAGGGAGAACAATCAGCCTGGAATGAGAAGTTAGGCCAGAGACCTACAGCATATGAGTGAAGTGTTCTCAATCTGGAAATCAATTATCTGTGTTTGAATTGCAGTTCTTCTAACTGGCTAGTTTTGTATCCTCAGGATTAAATGAGATAACCTGTGAAGTACACCTAACGCAATCTGGCACACAGGAATAAAGCCTTCCTAATACTAGTTATCATTATTCTTCTCAAATCCCGCTGATCATTACAACTAGTAAATTTCTAATGGATATTCTGAATCAGGTCATCTGATTGAGGCCACAGACGCTATTTCATAAAAGCTTTTCAGCTGTCTCATGAGAACTGCCAAAGTTAGGAACCATCAGCCTAGAGATGTGGTTTTCAAACAGCTTTCTATGTATTTCATTTGTAAGTTAAGGTGATATTTCCTCAGACCAAAAAGAGAACAAAGTTGGAAACCATCAGCCTACAGGAAAACCACTTGTCCAAAAACACGTGCAAAGACAAGGTCAGGAGAAACAATGCGGGGAAGGGATGTCTTCTTCAGCTGACATGAGTGAGGTGGCCTTTCCTCGTGCACTGCTCAGTCAGGGCTCAAGCTTCCAGCACGCCAGGCCAGGCAGGGATAAAGTGTTAAAAGGCTCTAGGAATGTGGTAGGGTAGAAACAGCATGAAACTAATCGAAATAAAGGATTCTAACATTGATTGAAACACATAGTGGTCAGGTGGCCTCAGGGTCAATGTCTCTTGGCGTGTTTCATCTGTAAAATGGAGATAATGATATGCCAGAGTTTGTAGAAGATAAAATGAAAAGAGAGTAAGGTATATATATATAAAAATAAAAACCCAGCTTCAGATAAATGTAAGGTGGTTTTATTTTTACATTGCAACCGTAAGTTGTAAGGTCCAAGATGGTAGGAGCAACAAGCATTTTATCTCCGCTATCATCTCAAGACTTTGATTTCTAGAAGTATCACAGAGTCTAAACAGCGCAATGCCTTTTGAGCTAGCTCAACTCCAGATACTAAGAGAAAAGTGAAACAAACTACTTAAAAATACAAAATATTTTTAAAACTTCCAATGTATTTATCAATCACCTTCTATATATTTAGAGAAGTAGAAGAAATAGGCCCCCCGAGTAGCCAGGAAATCAAAGGTAAATTGCAACAATGAGCACCAACCCAAAACAGTGAAAATCCTAATGTGATTATATTTTGCTTCGGTGTATAATTTTGTAGATAAATGCAGGTGTCAATAAAATTGAAAGTTAGATTCTCCAAAGAGAAGGCCTATTGCAAAAGAGCCCCCAAAATGTGTATAAATTCAAATCAACCTACATGCATAGAAGCCAAGTGTATTGGACTGAGAAGCCCTCCAGGAAAAGCAGCTTTCATATTCCTTTCTCAGTAGTAATTGCTCAATTAAATTTTTAAAGGCAAATACTCATTTTTTTCCCTTTAGAGAACTAACATTAGTGAAGTTTTAGACTAATATTGATGCTTAAAAAAAACACAAGTTTTCTTCAAAGTACCTGCTTTTGTCTTTCCTTCCCTTTTCTCCTGGAAAGCTCCTAATTCATCTTTCAGGCTTCAGCTTGAACTTTGGATGCTACAGAAGGCATCTCTAGATCCCTAAAGATTCTTAGGTGCTCTGCCATGGTGCTCTGGGCACATACACAGTGTGGCATTTGTGCTCTACTTAAATGTCCGTGCACGGTGCTGACTTCCCAGGGACAGACTTTCAGCTTCTTGATGGCAGTCCTCCAATTCCTAGTTCACAGGAGGAGATTAATAATTGTATGCTGGTAGTGTGAATGAATGGTTCGCAAAGTGTGTTTCCCCAACTGTATCAGCATCACCCTCGGATTAGTTAAAAATGCAAATTCTTGGACCCCACCCCAGATGTCCTACTGAATCAGGAACTCTGAAACAGGGGTCCAGGAATCTGGTTTAACAAGGCCTCCAGGTGATTTTGATGTGTGCTGAAGTATGAGAAACAGTGGAGCAGGTACTCAAAAAAAAAAAGTCTTGCTAGACATTACTTCGGATTACCAAGAGAACTGCATTCTCAGACACAGCAATTATGACTCAATAGCTATCTGAGTTTGCAGTATTCTCTCTAGAAACTTTCTCTGAGGAGGATCTTCTGCTTCCATGATGAAGGTATTCATTTAGTTTTATCCTCTGAGGTCACAGTAGCACAGAACACAGTCTATTAGTAATGCTTTTTGCTAGCTATATGGTTAAAAAAGGAAAAAGGAAGGAAGGAAATAGCCTTTATCAGTTGCATTCCTATAGAGGTTACTGGATCAACACGGAGGGAATAAAAAAATTAAAAAAATAGCCCCCTTAATTTGTTCCTATGTCAAAATTTTAATCAAAATGCACTTAAAGCTTAAAAGCCTTCAAGTGGAGAAGAATGTAGACTGCAGAAAGCAGAGTTTCAGGAATACTCATTTTGGCCAGTTTTTTCATTCAAAGGAAATACTTTATGAATTTCTACATCATCTAATGCCACAGCATTGCATGAAGAATAAAATATTACAGAAAAAAATTTGTAGCTTACTGCTTTAGATTTATCTTGGAGCAATGTAACTACATTGTCTCTGAAACAGCTACATAGATTTGGGCCTAATCAAGAGAATAGAGTGACTATTCGCTAAAAATATTCCCTGAACTGAAAAATTATCAAGAGATTAGAAAACCATACTCAAATCTCCAGGATAAAGTCACATATGATCTCAGTATTCTGAAGGATGTTGATGCATCCGGACCTCTCTTCTTCCCTTGCGGACCTCCTCTAATCTGTAGCTTGCTGTGTCTAGGACATTTGAAAAGGCTGAGAATGAAAAATGATTCACGAAGCTCATTTCTGTTTTTATAAGCAATCTCTGCAGACTCAGACACCACCATATATTTTCCACCTGAGTTGTGGAAAGAACCATCATTAGGAATTTTATTACAAATGGGCACTTACTTAGGCACCACTTTCGGGGAAGAAAAAAATAGGACAGGTGGTCATAACGGAAATCTGAAATTCCCACGGCTTCCTGTCTATTTTATACAGAAGCATTTGACACTTCTGCTGTCAAACATAGAAAATCCAACTCATCTTGAATTTGAGAAGTTTCCAGTAAACCAAAATATAATACTTTGTATTATTATTCTTGTATTCTCAATACTATTCTTTTTCTATCCTTTGTTCTGCTCAGTGAGTTTGGATCTCATTTTTCTTCGCCAAAAGGCTCAGCATTGAAATCCCATAATATAAGCACAACAAAATCATAGCCTCCTCTGAGTTATTAGTGTATCAATTTGAAAACAAAATCCTGTAAAGGAGAGTTCTAAGTGGTCTGTTATCAGAATTGCTACTTGCAAGGGTTTACAAATGGAGAAGTTTATCACTTATTATTTAAAACATGAAAATATTTTCATGTTACATCAATATGCATGTCTAGAAGCTTGTTTAAGGAAACTATTCACCATGCAAAGTTTTAAATGCACAGTATCAAAGAATAATTTTTGACATTTTGATTCATACATGCTTATAAAGCTCCAAGACAACATGGTTTAATTATAAAACATATTTCTACTGCCTTAGTCATGCCAATTAAATTTGATTGGATACTTTCTTTATTCAACAAGCCCCTTTCATGTCATTTTAATTTACTGTCAAAGCAGCCTGAATATTGGAAACTAAATTATTTACTACAGCCCATAAGCCAATAATGTTCCATTTGTCTCGTACAGAGGGAGACTAGACTAACAAGATTATTAAGGACATTACTTGTAATAGCGAATGTCCTTCACTTTATTTGAGCTTCATGCTGTGCTTTCAGAGATCATACTTCAAAAGAGTTCCATTTCATTCCGTCACAGAATCTCTGATATAAATTATTCTCCACTCCCTTTGTAATATTCTGATCATAGAGAAAGTGGACCCAATATTGTTGGGTTGAAATGGAAGCACACTCTCTTCCAAGATAGCTACATAGTTTATTTGTGTTAAATACCTTTGATGCACTCCCTTGTGCCAATACTGCAAAAGGGGGAAAAATCAGTTGAATTTATCTCATAGGAACAATATCTCACACATTAAATTCACAAAAGCATTTTGTTTTCACTGTCTTGAAAGCTAACAATGCTTCTAAGATTCTCAGATATATAAGTAAATCAACTTAGTTTTCAGAAAATCAGAGAGCTCGGTACATATTGTATATGTGGACAGACACTTCATGCAGAGCTCCATTATTGTGAAATCCTAGAAAAATGAATTAAAATGTCTCAACCAGAAGCACTCTTAAAGGCAGAGAAAATAAATAGAGCTCTAGTAAACCCAGATATGCCCACGGACCAGGGGAATTCTGCTGAGGTTAGGCTCACGCTAAGACTTATTTAACATCTTCATTAGTGGTCTAGAGAGGGAGGAAACACATCAATTATATTCACGAATGGCAATTAATTGGGAAGTGTTGTAATTATTAGTATAAAAATGAAAAAGAACACAAAGAGGGCTGTAGAGGCCAAACCTAGAGAAAAACTTCTAAAACGGCAACTGATCACCAAATTCAAAGGCTATACCAGAGCAGAAATATTAAGGCCCAAAGAGGTGCTTGGGAACAACATTTTAAAAGATCACAAAATGCTGTCAGACTAGGATCCAGCCGTACAACAGTTCAAAATACCAGCCAAAAAGGGAAGAGGGGGTGATGTGGTCTCTCGAGAGAGGAAAAAGCAGAGCCATCAACTCTCAGAGAAACCATGGGGAAAAAACAAATGTTCCCTTGACTTTTACCATAGTGAATCAGAGATTATTAAAGAAGAATACTGACCAGAAAAAAAGGGGAAGTAGTATATTTTATAATAGGTAAGCATTTATTCTAGCTCAATGAGGAATGAAAACTTCAGAGACAAGGGTATGAATACAAAGGAAGCCTTCATTTCATGTAACCAAATTAGATAATGTTTCTTTTTATGTAACTCACAGTACTCCAAAAATTATTTAATAAGGCTTAGAGGGGCACATGAAAAATAAAATTAGGAGGGAGTGAGAGAGAAAAATAATGGTAGGATACAAAAGGGAGCCAGGAATTAGCCTAATACAAACATTTATTCTTGGTTTTAAACCAGATAAATGTTGAGTCGTAAGCTACACCGCCTTGTAAATGAGTGATCAGAGTAAACAGCAAAGGGTTCCAGCTTTCCAGGTGAACCAATATAATTCGAAAAGAACATATTTTAGATTCCTGTATATCACAAAAGATTATCAAATCATTCTCTCTCTTATACGCCTGCTTCTATTCAAGGTAAAACAATTCTACCAAAATAATAGAAAGAATTGCATCGTGCAGTTGATGTAAAACACATCGTCTCCAGTAATGTGAAATAAGCTATTTAGTAGTGCTTCGACCATTAAGCAATCAACCGTCTTTTGATAAAGGAAAATATAGTAGGCCCTTAGCCACATTTGAGGGGTTCTATATGCTACGGTTAAAAGCAATACATTCTCTCCTAAGTTTTCTTCAGTTACTGCACTGTTTAACTCAATTATGAAAAGGAAATCTCTTTCTAATTTTGTTGAAGTAAATGCCTGTGAAGGGAGCAAACTGCACTTTCTAGGCGATAGGTCTCAATTTTGATGCTGGAGAGCACAAGGTGACACTCCCGTACCTGGCTCAGATTTACGCAATCATGGGCAAATATTTCAAGGCAAATGCAGCTATAATGTTTATGTTAAAAACAATAGGTTATGACAGCAGTCAGATGTTCTATATCCCTCAAGTGTTGAAAATAAATTGTTTCTTTTTGCACACAAGAGATGGAGATTACCAAGGTGAAACATGACAGAAAATTTGTAGAAAATGATCTTGTCTGTAAGCAAGGCTTGCTTCCTGGTACTGGGTGATAAAAACAGTACCCCACAGGACACTGTGTATTGCCTTAATGAGTCAAATGACAATGAATTTTGAACAAAGAGCCTTGAAAACATGGTTTTGTTGCTATCTTTCTTCTACTGAAATTCTATTCACACACAAAATGACAAAGCTCTGAGCTCAAACATTGCCTAGAGACTAGTTTTATTTTCTCTCAAGATGGTGGTAAGTTTGGCACACGTCGGGTTCTCAGTAATTATCTGTTAGGTAAATGGATGAATTGGTTCTCTATAAGCCCACACTCCCTCCTACCAAGCCATCCCCTCTTTCTCCTGAAACTCCCCCTTATCACTTAACTAAAAGAAAGCCAATATTTCTCAGCACCAATACACTGAGAGGTCCTCTCCTCTCCCCTTCCCGTGGAACCGCAGGAAGAACAAACCAGAAAGTAATATAAATGTGAGGCCAAATATACGCCATTTTTTAAAAGATGTAAACTTGCTGATACCCTTTTAACTCACCCTAAGCCCTCTGAATTCTTGATCACATACTTAGCTTCATGACTAACATAACCTCACACCTGAAGGACCATCTGATGAGCAGCAATGATTTGTTACAACTCTCAGGACCTTGCATAACTTGCAAAAGTTAAGACTTTACCCCAACTTGTATACATATTAGTTACAGCTGACTAAATTACCAGACATTACACATGAAGCAAGACTTTCCATATTCATTTTATATGCCATTCCGTGATTTATTCCTTCATTATTAGACCATTTGCCTTGGTAAAAGAGCTAATTACTAAATTCACTAACACAAATGGGAAGAACTAACTCATCGCACTGCCCCACTAGGTAAAAGTTACAAGAAGAATTTCATTACAGTCTTGATTCAATTACAGTTGGATTTCATTTCAATAACATATGTCTACAGACAGTATCATCTTTTGTCATTTTAATTTCTTAAGACTTTTGAAATAACATGTGGCAGAAAATTAAATAAAACATTGCATTTTGGGTCATTCAAACTACTTAAATTTTTCAAATACAGGATTCATTTTCCCTCTGTATCAACGTGATTCATCTCCCTGATCTATGATCTATTTAATCTGAAACTTAAACACAACCATTAATAGTTTATTCAGGAGAGTTTACGTTTTATAACATTTGTCTGAGGGACTACAGAAAGCATAGAAATAGAAACGAACTAATTGTAAGGAAAAGCAAATGTGTTCAATAAAATGATCACATTTTTAACTCACTAAATCATTTTCCATTTATATGCATACTGACATAATTAATTATCCTTATACTTCCTATTTGAATACTATCAATATCAGGTCTACCATTTATAATCCTGGAACTGTCTGGGATCTGCAGGTAATATGTTTACAAGCTCAGCAATTTCTTTGGAGTTAATATCATATATTTCTTAGCTCCAAATTGAACACGAACAAAGGTATGCCTTACAGACTCCTGATTTATCAATCATTCGTCTTCCCAAAACATGATTCTTCATTTTCTATGAGTTGATCAATGTTTTAATTTTTTTGTTATTTCATTTTGAAGAATGTGCTATGAATTCTCAAGATTAGATTCTTTATGCAAGGGTGGAAATGTACACCGTATTCTGCTGTGAAATGTACATGAAAAAAACCAAATGTATAAATATATTGTAAAGATATGCATTTTAATCTTGTAATTATGGTGTATGCAAAATGCATAGTATATATACTGCATTCAAATATTTTAATATACTTATCTTCTTTATGTAAATATCTTTGCATAAAGTTCTATAAATAAAATTGTAAGAGAGTGAATAACATTTCAACATAGGAAATATATGTATATGCAAATCTATAGATATATATGTATGCATGTATATTTTCCAGATTGAACTTTATATACTACCCTCCATTTTGACTGAAACAGTGAAATAACTAGCATGTTGCCTCTCTGAAGCCGAAAGCAATTTCCTTTTCTAATTTTAGTTATGCAAAGCCTATGGGCATCATCAGCATTTAGTAATTAGTTTTATAATTACTGCTGTTTTGCTCACTGTCATTCAATTTTTCTTACAACATGGTCTGGGATTGAAACATCCCACATCCACAGCTGTGTAAATTGCTATCCATTTATAAGGCAAAAAAAGAGTAACATTCCACATACATCATTATTCAGTCAAGAATGTGTTGCTGGTACTTAGGTGATGCCTTCAGCGCATTAGCTGCCCACTAAAATGCCAAGAGAAATGCTGTCCAGGTAGTAAAGGAGAGAGAGAACATGAGAGCTGCCAGAATCGTAAGATTACATCAAAGAGTATGATAAAACAAGAGAAATCTAAAGTTTGTGACGTCAAGACAAGCATTTAAAATGTTAAATAATAGTACTTCCTTTCCATAGGAAAGAAGAAATGAACACACACATATGTATCCATAGTTGTTCATCTGTTTTGTTAAAAACTATTGTTTCCTCTAAAAGGCAATCAAATCCCAGAAAGGTTTCAACCACGATACATTAAATATTTCCTAAAATTCACTGAAAAAGTAAAAATCCAACTAGATCACTACTTGGATACTTCAGTTTAATTTCATTAATGAATTGTAAAATCACAACATTGCTCTATCTCTCAGAAAAACGGGAAACTTAAAAGCTAGCAAATGTTTGGTATAATACTGCTGTGATGGCTATTAACCACCCTCTCCAAGAAACTCAGAGCATTCTTGAATATGTCATTGAATACACTATTTGTAGCTACATTCTCTTAAAGTTTGTGGAAAATCAAATCAAAACGAATGTGAGTCTCATTTCACAGACTAAAGTGTTTAGGCCAGACCTGGAGATGTCCATCAACCCAGGTCACAGGGAGCTGGCCTCAAAGCCAGCTGTAAATCTCAGGGCGTCTCTGCTTGAGAAGATGCGATAACATGCTCCAGCAGGAAGAGCCCGTCTAAGGTTGAACAAATCTCTTAGTGTCTTTAGGCCTCAGTTTTCTCATCTGTAAAACTGTAGAGGACCTGTCTGTCTTCAGAGGATCCCTGGGTAGCTGAAGTAGGATGATGATTAAGAAGGCACACTCAAAAGGACAAGAACTTTCTCATGTAGCTACTGGGGTTCCAGAATGTTCTCCTTTAGACCTCTGGCTACAGGGAAGGGCACTGGACAGAATTATTTTTTGGTTTAATAAGGAATTCAGTGCACCTGTTATTGGATTCTCTCACAAATGCTTTCTAGATTTCTTATGTCAAAGTCTTATTTCTACAAATAAATTACAAATGTTTCAAGAACAGAAATGCATCTTCTATATCTTTGCTATCTCCAAGCACTGTGAACACAAGACAGGTGGTTAATAAATACTTTCTATTCTAAATGAATAAATAAAACTACAATGAAGTAAAATAAAGGAGAGAAACTACTAAAAACAAAAAGACGTTTAACTGGAGAACCGTTCTATCAGTGACACACATGAGCAGGCCAGAACTTAAGGTGAAACAAAATGAGAGAAGAAAATGGTCAGAAGAAAGGCTTCAGCTTCACCCCACCACTTCTGAGCGAATAACAAGCACCTAAAAATCCTTTGGTTCTTTTCAAGGGGAGAGAGAGTGATGAAACTCCCAAAGGACAAAAGGCCAGCTAGAAGCAGCCCTGGAGACTTTCTCCCTTTAAACCCTGGGGCTGGGGGATATGGAACCTGCTGATCAAGATGACTAAAAGACACGTTAAATAGATGCTAAGTAGCTCTAAGATTTATATCAACAAAACATTCATTGTCGTGAATTCAAGATATACTTGTGGCCAAAAGATTCATTTGATCCTGGATTTCTGAAAGTGATAAGAAACCTTGATTTAAAACTTATTTCCTGTGCCCAACCCTGTGGCCAAGTGCTTAAGTTTGTGTGCTTGGTTTTGGCGGCCCGGGGGTTTTGCTGGTTGGGATCCTGGGTGCAGACACGGCACTTCTCATCAGGCCACACTGAGGCAGCATCCCCCATAGCCCACATGGCACAGCCAGAAGGACCTATGGCTAAAATATACAACTACCTACTGAGGGGCTTTGGGAAGCAGAAGAAGAAAAGAAAAAAAGAAGAGGAAGATTGGCAATGGTTGTTAGCTCAGGTGCCAGTCTTAAAAAAAAAATAAATAAAACTTATTTCCTCATGAGATGAATGCAAGTAGATTTGGACCAAATATTTCAATTCAAATACTTCTTTCTAAAAACTATGTTTGTATTTGGGCATATATACGTGTGTCTGTCTATATCATCTACTTAGAGATCCTCTGCTATCTTTTTTCTCCCATTTTTATTGTCTCTCTCTAATAAAAGTCAAAAAACAATGAAGGATTCTTCAAGGAAGGAGTGCTAACATCAAGTTGTTGATTTTACTATTACCTCAGTGATTACAAGCTGCATTATTCTTAACCTGCTAGCTGCAGATTGTTAAGTGAGTGAAAAAAGAAAAGCCATGAACTGGACAAAAATTGAAGAGATCAACCATTATTTCAGTGAACAAAAGGCCACTAATTCCCACTCCTCATTCATACTCCTGCTTAATTAATGCATACAGGTAAAAGGAGGCCAAAGGAAGGACAAACAAGAATGAAAAAGTTTCTCATTAACACATTTACACAGAAATGAACGACAGTTAAAGGTGTCCATGACAGGAACGGGGGTGAGGCGGTAGAAGGATTCATTCATCAAATATAATTATTGTAATCTTAAGAAATATCGACAATCTTAAATTCATTTTTTTAAAAAAATCACATTTCACTATTAATGCATGCTTCTTCGTTTACACATTGACTTGATGAAGTAAATTATTTTCTCTATGTCATTTTATCTAGTTTATAGCTTACAATATAAATTTTGTATATTTTCCAAATTTTACTTTGCCATTAAAGATGTAACTACAATACAATATCTATTGAAGTTGTCAGAAAGCTTTACGAGCAAAATCTCTTCAGTCAAATGTTTAAGGAAAGGAAATTGCAACGTGAGCAATCAAGAGCCGAATATAGGAATCTAGAGACAGTAAACGAGGTTGAAATCTGCCAGAACTTACTATTTATGGTTATAGATATCCGGATTGATAGTAAACCTGAGAATTTTCTAAGCAGGCCAAGTAAAATTATGCAAACTTTTTTCTTTTTGGTAAAGAAGAGAGTCAACACAAAGCGTGGCATCAGTGTGAAACATGCTCTGGTCTGACCACCACTCGGCCGCAATTGTCTGGCCCACCAACCTTCTCTAATTCCTCTTCTAGTTTGTTAGGACTGAAGTGACTCTGAGAGCTGAGAGAGGAGTCCAAACACTGAGTAGTTAGAATTCAGGTACCCTAAACATGAGAACTGCGAAGGGAAAAGTCATTTAACAAAATGCATCTAGAAGAAACAAATCTCTAACCATAAAGGCATCCACATTTCCTCTATGCCTCAAATCTTTGCACAATAATTTTAATCAACAATTAAATTCCTATTTACATGCCCAAATCCATTAAGTCTGTTTCTTGCTTCCCCTTTTCTTGTCTGCAGACTGTTGTAGATAAGATTCTGGAGGAAATATTTAGACAATTTAGTTTTATTATCCACACTCACCTGAAGAATACACTAGTTTACAGAAAGTCTAATAAAAGTAGTCATTGATGTTTTAAAAAGAATAGCCACCAGAAATTTCTCCAGGAAGTTGGAGAAAAATGTTGACAAGCCAAAAAATAGGTTTTTAGAACTTTCAAGGACCCTTTTAACTTAAATATATGTTTTACTGTTTTGCTGTCACTAAGACTTCTTTCCCATTAGTGTTAAATCTAATACACATTTGAATTAACAGCATATTTGTATGTGGTTACAAATCCCTTTATGCATTAAAAATGCACATTGCAAAGAAAAAAAGTCTTCATTAAACAGTCTGAATAGGAATAACACAAAGGAGGCAGACCAACATAATTGTTTTTCATTATATTTAGCAGCATAGAATTAATATGCTTAGATGCAAATAACTACAACTCTTTATCAAAATAGATTTCAAGTGAATAAATATCGTAAGTATGAAGATTGAATTTTCTTAAGACACTTTAGGAAAGAGAAGGTCACCCTCAAGTCCTTTCTACAATTGCTAATAGCTATCAATTCTAACAGCACTAAATATTAAAGGATTAAATAGGCATAAATTAACTTTATTGTCAATCATTACATACAGAAGAATAATTAACTCAGTATGTTTATTTATCTACTTTTGCTACTTGATTAAATGAATGATTGATGACAGGTTCCTTGTTTTCTTTTCTTCCTTTTTGTCAGTATAAATGATCAGTATGAAACTAAACGGTGACATTAAAATGAAATCATTAGCAACCTAAAATGCAGGGCGACCAACATGCGAGAACTTCTGTCTCCTCCAGTATTGAGCAATCTAATCAGATCCCTTCTCACCCCAAACAGACGTACAAGATACTTAGACACACTTCCTAACCAGGGGCTTTCCCCTCCATTTCCACTGTGTCTGCGACATCTCTAATTATGATAAAGGCATTTTTTTTAAAGTCATTTTAAATAAAGCTAATTTACAGCATTCTGGGTTCATTGTTGGTGAAATTTATGAACTTATGTTACTGTTTGCCATTTGTGGTCTTACTAAAAGCCATGGAAATATCAAGAAGTCCTTGAAGTAGACTCATTCAAAATTAAAATATCAAATAAATGATCAATGATCACTACAGTAATTTGATTGGTCTAGGATTTGTCATAATTTGATAACATTTGAAAAGGTTATTAGTTCTAGTTCTCTGCAAATCAGGTCACTAACTTTAGCAGAACAGATCCATGGCATACAATCAATATGGACATCAGGTTTGTTATAGACATAGAGAGTATAAGTGTGATTCAATGCAATGGGGAGTTTTCTTCAGCCCCTAAATCCACTGTCCAGTGTTACACGCCCTCGAAACCAGAGCGAAATATTAAAATCACTGAGAAATCTGCACTTAAATATCTGATTTGGACTGACTGCTTTTAAGAGCATTGCTTAATCCTTATTTAAAATGGTACCACTGTTTGACAATTTCGCTCTCCAACTCCTCAAACAAGATCATGAAATGTAGTACCTCAAAGGAGTAGTTTAGATACAGAGCAAAAAAAGAGCAGGGGAAAAGAGTATTAGAAATAGAAGGAAGCCAAGAGTTGACCACAGAGCAAAGTCTGAGAACTCCTATTTCCCTAACATCACTGACTTTCATTAATCGCAGGAAGGGTGTGGTTTGCCATAGACATACTTCAAAAGAGAGAGAGATGTAGAAGAGGGGAATGAGTTCAGCAAACAACTAATGAGATCAGAGGATTGTAAACCGGACACTACCACACTGCCTCACTATGTCATAGTATAATGTTATATTATGAAAAACCATGAGAAAAACAATTTAGTGTCCTAAGAAATTATGATCTCATAATATGGTTTTACTTACAAATAACTATGAGTGAGTGAGTGTGTGAGCTACACCAAGAGCACATGCTCTGTTGTGGGGATGGGTTCCTCCAAATCCCTCAGACTCTTATTTGCTGAGTCCACTTTGGCTAAGCAAGTTAACTATGGCTAGAGCGAACGGAGTCTAGGGACTGAATTGGAATGTTTTCCTACTTGTGGATTTACTCACATACTAGCAGAAACAATGATACTGACATCAGTTTGACCACAATCTAAGCAACTGTCTACTTGCCAGTTTCACTCAATCTATTTTTGGGATATTAGCTAGAAATGTGCTGGAATGGATCATTACCTAATGACTGCTAAGATAAGAAGTTATTGTTACTAAGTGGATACCAGTTGTCGCTACAGGAGTTTTACATGAATTGTGACAGATACAAATTCATAGAAAATAATTTTTTAGTCTTTCTTGCTTTTTGTACAGAGGCTAATATAAATGGATTTGGGCCTCCTGAAGCACTTGCACATATATGGGCCAAACTGAATGACTTCCATTTGGTAAAATTGGTCAATATACAAAGCATCTAAGTTCATTTTAAGAAAGAATCTTTGAACATCTCCCTTTTTCCCTTACTTATATATCTTTTGCACATCGAGAGCAGGAGTAATTGAAAAGAACTCTACGTGCAGAAGGAAAAATGATGCTCATCTTATGGAGTTTTGTAACTATGAAATGTGATCATGGATATACAATATTTTTGCATGTTTTTCTACCCAATTCAGATCAGAAAATGCCTTTGTACACTATCAAGATTGGTATGTAATTTCTATGATTTTCGGAAGAGATAACGCGTAAGTGTAAAAAATGATCCTGCATCTCCATACTTGCACATCCAAAATGCACAGATGCTGTAAACCACTAAAGGAACACCCTATATGAGTAAAGCAACAGGAATGTGACATGGATCATTTTGTGCCTCTAATATTTTACTGAAATATATTGCCATTAGACACAAGTCAATACCCAAATTTATTGTTTATATTTTCATTCCCTTACTTTAAGAAAACTTAAAAATTGAAAATGTAAATGTAAAATAAATATATGGGGGAATCATCACTTGCTTTATCAAAGGAATTCGGTTTTTACAAAATGTGAATCGCCACAGAAATCCTCTACCAAGAGAACTTCTCTAATATATAAGAAATGTGATTTTATTAACTTATTTATAAACAATGTGTCTGGGATTTATTTCACAAAGCGCAGTACTCCTCCCCTGCGGGCACATGCGAGTAAAAGGAATTGCAATTGTCATTGTAAATCCTTATTAAACTCAGGACACATTTGGAAAACATTTGAGGAACAACTTGAAGTGGGATGAAGCAGGTCATCTGAATAATTTTAAAAACCTATCTTCATTATTAAGGTAAAATAACCCATTTTAGTAATTTCCCACCATCACAGCTGCTGCTTTTTTCATTAATATATACAAAATATGAAAATTTGAGGGCAGAACATAATACAGGTGGGTTGCATTCTGAGTGGAACAAAAATACTCCTGGTTTAATAATACATATAACTCCATTTAATTGAGCATTTTTTACACCTATACAGGATATGAAAAGAGTGGGTTTTTTAAAAAGAAAATAACACAATAACAAAGATCAGAACTCTCAGAATTAGAGGAAGCCTTTGATCAAGTCAGTGAAACTTCTCTGGGCGGCTTTGCTCTAAGATCATCCTAATCAAACGAGTCTGTATTAATTTTATGTCATTTTTGGTATACAATTTTGTGTTTTAACAGAGTAGTCTAATTCTCTCATGTAAATATCAAGTGTATTGTTGATTAAAAATAAAAGATGAGGATTCTATTAGATTTTATTCTCTGCTATTAAGGGAAGTTTGAGGGTTCTTTCCTGGGAGCCTATAATTTATAAAAATTATCTCATTTTCTTAACTCCATCACTGGAGTCAAAGCAAGTAGTCTATTGCCGTAGATTTTGGATAACCAGGGTGCAGAGGACAGATTCAAGACTATACTCAGTTTTATACTAGAAAAACTGCACGGTGTCTGTGATGTGAAACTACAGAGAATTAACACACATTAATTTGGCACTCGTTGCGTAAATGCTTCTGGCATTTCCTTTAGCACTCAAACTCATTTTCAGAGAATGGACTGCTGTAAAAGAATGCAGGATCATTAAGAGTTTATTTCCTCAAAATGCTGAAGGATAGCAAGTTCTGCTGTGAGGGATCAGAAAACTGCATTTCCTTAGCGAGGGAAAAAAGAAGACCCCAAAGCTTTTTGTTTTTGAGCAAGCATCAGAGGTTTGAAAATGAAGAATTTCATCTTGTTGTCACACCCTGCCTTACCTCGTTTCAAGGCTGGCTGTGTTTTCTTTACACAGAATGAAATTTTAGCAGGAGCAGAAGCCAAATGCTTAAAATGAATGATCAACTTATGATTTGTATGAATCTATTCTTTCATGCTGCTCCGCTTAAAAATAGCATCATAAATGCACATCTGCAAAGACTGTGCAACCCCCCTTTCCCGAATTGTACAAATTATTAGAGTCGTTGACAAAAGATTTTTTTTTTGTTTAGGGGTTGGTCTGGGCACTCTCTTTGGCAGACTGCCACTTTTCTAGCAGTAGAAATATTGCTTGTAGAAAGCCACATTGTACTGAACAGCTGTTCTGCTAAAACATTGAGCTAGCAACCCAAGAAATGACTGACTTCGCATGTGAAGCAAAATTGTTCCCTCCCTTTGTGCTAATTTAAATGAAATGAAAGTACAAAACATTCTCTTCCACGCCGTCTAGTCTTCCCTCCCAATTATAGGCTTTAGTGGGGTATATGTGAGCCGGGTGCCAAAATGAGCACTTGACTCTCCAGCCACCGCCCAGTGGCAGACTTGAACTTTGGCCACTCTACTGCGAGGCTCCCAGGAAAGCAGTCATTCTTCTGAGCTGATCCTTTCCATATTCAGGTCTTAGATGCTGAGGGATTTTCTATAAACTAAATACCTTAGGATTGCAAAATCTAAAGATCTACCTCATTCCAGCCTTTCTTCCACCTCTAAAAAAGGTGAAGCTACTAGAGAAAAGAGAGTAGAAGATTATATTCGACTAAGCTCTTGGTTTATAAGAATGGTATGTGATTCATGCATTAGGTTATTTGAGATTATGGCCAGATAATAGAAATATACACAAGTATTCTGTGTTCTACATGACATTTGGGGATTCTGCTTAAAATACTCTTCTGAAAAGAAAAATCTCCATAAGCTTATTTGACACCTCAGGGATCACAATTCTCATTAAAGTTACAGCTTTAACTATATTTATGCATAATAAAGTAACACCAATGGGTATCTAAAATAAAGACTTGGAAAAATACTCATTTGAAAGTAGAACTTCATGGAATAATTTTTTTGGAAAATAATAAAATTCTGTATTTACAACTACCCTATATGGATTCAATATGCTCACTTATGAAAAACTCTGTGCAATTTAAAATCCTATTCATCTTTAAGGTCCAGTTTAAAGGCTACCTTCTTGGTCTCCCATTTCCATTAATGATGGTCTATGATCACACAGTACTTTGCTTAGACCTCTTCCAACGTGAATAATAGCTCACCTTATGATTTTGGGAGCATGTGCGTCACTGCCACCAGATTATAAACTCTTAGAGGAAAGAGTTCAGTTTTTTTTCCTCTTTGCACTCTCCACAGAACCTAGAATACAGTCTCACAACATAGCAAACGTTCAAATAAAGGATTAACAGGTAAATAAAAGGAAAAGAGAAGTATGACCCATCCCTGAACTCTAAGATAACAACAAAAAATGTTACCCTAAAACCTACTATAAGATATCTATAAAGCCAAAATTCTGAGGAGGGAAATGTCAACTGTATTCATTGTTTCAATAAATCAGCCTTTCATTTCAGATACAGCCTACTTTAAGAGTGCTTTTGTCTTCTTATCATTTCAGTGAAGTATTCACATATTAATAATTTATATAATCAACCTTTATACCTCATTATTTTAAGCCTTAAAATAACATTAAGCTGCCTTAAGATCCCCAAATCACCTGTGTCACTTAAGAGCTGTAAATTTCCTCTACTCTGTCATATGATACAAGTGAAGATATTTTACATGTTAGAATCCCAAAATGTGTTTGAAAATAAATACTGCATTTCGACCATCTCTTTCTTCTGATTAACATCATTTTGGAAACACAATCTTACTAAAACAAACCAACCAAAACCAAAACCAACTTACCTCTAACATGATAAAAATCATAAATAAGAATTCTAACATGACTTTGGTAGTTTCTATGTAAACATAGGCCTCCCAATAAAATTTAGGTTTACTGAAGCATAAGACCAGCTGAATTCTAAGGCCCAATTGTGCCATTTTTTCAGAAAGAAAACAGGCCAAAGAGATGTTACCTGTTCACAGTCTCAAAGATTTGAAGTTTCAGCAATGTCTAACATTCGTTGACCGACACCTTGCTACTAATAAGGCACTCTGAAGACACATTAAAATGACTGGGATGATTAGCTTCTATTGCATTCACACATTGTGCTGGCTCCCCCAGCCTTGTTTACACGGACTGTACCTTTATTATAGGTTGTTAGAACTCCCTGGAAGAATCCTTTGCTCTAATCTCCATAAAGGTATTATTTAGCTTTTCCAATAGGAGATGTTCATATAGCAAAAAACGTAGTGACTCACTTACAAGAAGGAGGTTTGATCAGATTGCCTACCAGAGAGAAATCACAAAATAGCACAGGCTGAACAACTTGTTACAGATTTTTCTGCAACTTCAGGAGCTCCATACCCATAGGAGATAGAATGACAAGCACGTTAGGTTAGGTGTCAGCTAAGAAAATATCACTGTACCACTTTACAAAAGTTCCCGAGCATACCCAAAGCGAGGCTCACCTGCATCAGCATCCCCACTTTCCTTTTATAACTCTCTAGAACATACTGCATTCGACACATTTTGTTATGCGATCTTCACATCCCTTTTCAAAACGGAAAATGATAGCAATTTTGCTTTTATGCTAAAATTCTTGTAAAAACCTGGGTACTATTCATCTATTTTTATAGAAGAAAGCCAATATTTTAAAGTATTTATATAAAACCCAAACTGTGTACTCAGTCTGTTTTCATCATCAGTGCTGATATTCAACACAGCCTTATTTCCCAAACTGTAAAATTATATATAAGTGATGTGCTTTAATTACAAAACGGTACTGAAAAACATTTTTAAGTCTCTGGAGTGCTTTGGGAATTCCTGGCTGAATGCACAGGTTTTAGTTTCTTCCAGCTGCTCCGTACAGTATTCACCTCTGAGCACTCACTCAACACCTAGTGACTGACCCATCTCAGTGGACAACGGCAGACGCCACTGCAGCTATTTCCTAGTGCCTGTGTTTTGTTCCTTTACTAACTTGTTTAGTTTACTAAGTTGTGAAAATTAAATTATTCTAACAATTTAGCCATATTTCCTCACTTTACGTACACATGGTTTTTGAGATATGTTCAATTCTACCTGCATATGACTAGGTCAGCTTTCCCAATCTTATTTATTCTAATGTTCATAATAATATTGGACTCTATAACCAAATCTCAAATTTCTCATTTCTAATGATTTTTTTCATGATAGATACAGCCATATCATGCCTTAAACCCTCAGCTGAATCAGAAGGACAATTAATTAATTATGTAGGAAAATAAAGAAAAGAACTGATCAGTTGATTGATTAGTTACGTCAAAATCGCCAAACAATAGCCCTGTGTAGACAAAACTTTCATCGTGTTTCTCTTTAAGAAGATCCTGCATCTAGAGGAGACTATCTGAAAAGCCCTAGTTTGGATCATGTGCTACGTTAAATCCAGAAAGCAGGCAAACAATAAGCCAATGATATAATAAGACTTTACACTTAATTTTTCAGTATTATAGGCAATATAGAAAAGAATACACATCTAGGAAACCTAGAAAAATATGCAAGGCCGCACCCCAGGCTGGCACACAATTTAGTTATAGGAAGCAGATTATTCAAACACACATTAGCTCTGAAGACGATTGAAAAACAAAACAGAACACTTCACTAGCCATTTATTGTTATTGCCATACCTTTAAAACAAACACAAGACTCAAACTTTTACAACAAGTAGTACGCTTCTTACCACAATGGGTTCTAAAAAAGCACCTCAGTCTCTGCCAATTGCAATGCTCTTTTACTGGGGTTGGCAAACTGCCGCCTACAGGTCAGATGCAGCCTGCCATCTGTTTCCATGCAATCCATAAACCACAGTTAAAGAAACTTCTAAGAAGAACAGTATTCTCATGACATAAGTAGATTTCAGCGTCTACAAATAAAGTTTTATTGAAATACAGCCATACTCATTCAGGTACAAATTATCAATGGCTGCTTTGCATTGTAACAATAGAGCTGATTAGCTGCAGCAGAAATTTAATGGCCCACCAAGGCTGAACTATTTAAGATTTGATCCTTTACAGAAAAAGTTTGCTAATCCCTTTCGAGAACTCTATAACTAGTTTTGGTCTTGTCTTTCTACCTTCTCCTTCTAGGCATCTTTCACCACGATCAGAAGGATAGATAATATAGTACTCGTCATCACTTTTAGCGAAGAAAGGAGGAGGAATAACCAGGGTGTGCATTTGTGCTCATACAGGACTCCTTCTTGATAGAATATAGGTCATTTATAATGATTTTAAAAAAACTGTATGTAAACAGTTTAATCAATTTTCTTTCTTCCATATCCTGGTGGATACTGCAATTGTCAGTTAACCACATTTCCTAAACCACACAACCATCAATGAAGCCCTAGACAAGGCTGAACCTGTGAGGACTCAACTGGACCAGTTGGAAAAGCAAAAACTGGGACAGAACAAGTTCCCATTTGGGCGGAGGTTAATTTTTCTTGTGTTTCTGTCATTGGACCAAGTTACAGTGCTTTTCTTAAAATAACCTTTTTATCTAGGAATAATTTTAGATTTATAGAATAGTTACAAAGTTAGTATAGAGAGTCCCATGTACCCTTCACCTAGCTTCCCCTAATCTTAGCATGGAATGCCTTTTAAAAATAATTATTTTCATTGAATTATAACTCCTTTGCCTTTGAATAGCCTAAAACTGTTTTCTGGGGCCTGGCCCGGTGTCACAGTGGTTAAGTGTGCACACCCCACTTTGATGGCCTAGGGGTCACCGGTTTGCGTCCCGGGCACGGACCTATGCACCGCTCATAAAGTAATGCTGTGGCAGGTGTCCCACATATAAAGTAGAGGAAGATGGGCACGGATGTTAGCTCAGGGCCAGTCTTCCTCAAAAGAAAAAGAAAATGTTTTCTGAATTTGGACACCATGGTAACATTTGATCTAAAAAGAACTGGTCTCTACACATGAGGCACATATGTTCACATAAGTTCATGTATAACATACATGGGGGAAAGGGCTACTACAGCCAGCTGGTGACATATGCTGAACACAGAAAGTGAACTCTCCTTATTATAGAGGAAAGTGTACTCAATTGGGATTCCAGAGGCCCAAATTCCAGTCTCAAGTTTGTTCTTGACTTTGTTTATTAGAAGTTTCACTAAACTTCTCTCTACATCAGTTTTCTCAACACAGTAGCAAAGGGATTGAAACAGATGATCTGTATTATCTTTAAACCCAAGTTCTGCTGGCCTTCTTTTCCTGCCCAGACTCTGACATTTGCTGCCATATTATGGACCCAGAAAGGATGTGAAAAGCTGCAGTCAATCAGTATTCAAAGCCACATTAGTCTTACAGGTGGAGGTCACCACATGTTTATTAAGGCACAGCTAAGACTTATGCACAGTATCTAGAAAGCTGTTTCTGAAAATTAAAGCCACAGTACAATTTCAATCATATAAAGCAGTCAGAGGTGACTCCTTCTTTGCTATGCCCATGAAATATTATTATCTGCAGAGTGGTGAAACTATATATTGTGCTTTGCAAGAGGTGATAGGGCTAACAAAAGCACATTAAAGAATTCCAGCCCTAAAGAACAGAGCACATAAACTTGAAAGTCCTAAAAAAGGGAGTACAATGTAGCATAATGCAATGTCACAGGACGCCATGACTAAAATATTACATTACCAAGAATGAGCAGAGTTTTTAAACTAAGTTGGATATGATATAGAATGTAGCTACATTCCCTAAAATGTTGTCAAGAGTAAAAGCAAATCCAAAATATATAAATTTCTAGATTCATATTTTATCTATATCACATACCTGGGGCTTATTTAATTTAAAACTTCATTGTGTACTGTCTTATTTCCCTCTCTTTTATTTATAATGATTGCATGCAGCAAATCTTGATAATAAACAGATATAAGTTTTTAGAGAAGAAACTACGTCATATTTTTGAACCCACACCACAAGGGAGACACGATACCTTCATATAAAGGAGAATTAAGTCAAAGAGAAAGAAAATAGAAGTATTAGCAGAATATGAAGATTTAGAAAATGTGGCTTTTGATGTTACTAATAAATAGCTTCAAGAAACCTAACAGTCCCAGGAGAGGCTAATTTGAGACCACTGCTAAATTCTTTCTAAGGAATTGGGGTTTGGGATTAGAGAGTAAGAAACCATCCAGACCAGAATCATTTACAAAAAGAAAATCCCAATGAGAAAACTGAGGTCTACAGAGGGCTTTGTAACCCAGGTCACATGGCATGTTCAATTTCAGCAAAAGTGCTTATCTTCCTTCTTGCCTTGTTTCTTTCACATTTCTTTCTCAATAAAGGGTAAATACCTCTGAGGCCAGGATCACACCTTACACTTTCTCTATATCCCCCTTTTATACGCAGTAGAGAACTTACTAAGAGAAGGTACTCAGATATTTGTTGAACAGCCTTGAATTTATACTCAAGACACTTATGGGTTTCTTGAGACTATTGTTTTTAACTCTCAACTCCTCAGCCGTCAACTGGATATTACATGAGAGAAACATGTTAAGGGGAAGGCCCTTACAGAGCCGGGACTGGCAGTTCACCCTGGGGGCTACCACTCCTCCTAGCTCCTACCCAATACACCGTTTATTTTCTCCTCCGTTTCACACTATTCCATCATTCTCCCTCCATTTTCCTTCTGTCTTTCCTTTTATTTTCACTCTGTTTTTTTTTCTTCTTCCTAGCTTATCATTTAGACCCACCCATAACTCTCATCAGCATTATTTAGCTCTGCTAAGAGCAATCTCAAGATACAGTCCAATTCCATATCAACCAATTTAAAAACATGGTTAAATCCTTTTCCAGGTACTGCACATGGAGATATAAACATACAAAAGATGACCCAGGCTGTTCCATCGAATAGCTCATCGTCTAAATTTAGAGACAGCTACATTTAGAAAAGAATTATGAATTGATATAAAGCAACAGCAGACTGTAGAAACTGTAGAAGCAAGCTATGAAAAGAACTGACTAACGTTCTAAGGAAGAAGAGAAGATTTACATGAGAAGGTGACACCTGAGCTGGGTTTTGAAAGATGAATAGGAATTCAGCAAAACTAAAAGAAGGAAAAGGGCATTTCAGTCAGATGATGGCATGACAAAGGCAAAAAAGTATGGTTTTTGGTATCCAGTATTGCTAGAGAAAGAATAGATGACAGTGAAGAGAGGGACAGACTGATGAATCCTATGTAGGATGCAAAAAAGTACACACACACTCTTTCGTCCACAGTTCCAGAAATCTCCAGAAATAATCCTTAAGAGGTGTTCTGTTCATGCTCATCCCTCTTACACCTTTGCCATCACCATGAAAAGAGCTTCTGCCACCAACTGGGAGAAAATATTTACAAATAATATACTCAACAAGGGGTTACTTTCCAAAATATATAAAGAACTCAACAAAAAACAACCCAATCAAAAAAATGGGCAGAGAATACAAACAGACATTTTTCCAAAGAAGATATACAGATTTCCAACAGGCACATAAAAAAATATTCAACACCACTATTTATCAGGGAAATGCAAATCAAAACTACAATGAGATATCACCTTACACCTGTGAGAATGGCTATAATTAACAAGATGAGAAATAACAGATGTCGGAGAGGATGTGGAGAAAAGGGAACCCTCACACCCTGCTGATGGGAATGCAAACTGGTGTATCCACTATGGAAAACAGTATGGAGATCCCTCAAAAGATTAAAAATAGAAATAACATATGATCCAGCTATCCCACTACTGGGTATTTACCCAAAGAACATGAAATTAACAATTCAAAGAGATTGATGCACCCCAGTATTCATCGTGGCATTATTCACAGTAGCCAAGACTTGGAAGCAACTCAGGTGTCCATAAACAGACAAATGGATAAAGACAACATGGTATATATACAATGGAATACTACTCAGCCATAAAAAAGACAAAATCATCCCATTTGCAACAACATGGATGGACCTTGAGTGTATTATGCTAAGTGAAATAAGCCAGAAGGAGAAGGACAAACACCATACGATTTCATTCATAAGTGGAAGATAAACAAAGACATGGATAGGAGAACAGATTAATGGTTACCACCACCGGGAAGGGGTTGGGGAGGGCAAAATGGGTAAAGGGGCACATATGTATGGTGATAGATAAAAATTAGACCACTGATGGTGAGCACGACGCAGTCTATACAGAAACTGATATATAATAATGTACGCCTGAAATTTACACAATGTTATAAGCCAAGACGACCTCAATAAAACGATTTAAAAAAGAAAAGCTCTTCTCCCAAGTGTCTGCTGCCGCTTGACAGGGGACAGACCTGAGCTGAACCCTCAGCAAGGAGACGAGCCCAGTCAGAGCTGTGGCAAGAAGTAGAACCACCCAACTAACCCCAGCCTAGATCTGCCAAGCCCCCAACTAGCCATAGCTACATGAGGAGAAAAAGCTTTCTGGCATACTACAGAGATGTTGTGATGCTTGTTGCCCTGCAATGGCTAACTAGTACACCTGAATATTCACAGGTTCTCAGTCATCACTCTCACAAAGAGGCTTTCCTTGAGTCGATGTTTGGGGTTGAGGGCAATGCTAGATGCTCAGTAGTGCCAAATGCACTAAGAAAATGGTGACCAGTCAAATTCTTTGACAGTGGCATGTGGCAAGAAACACGTGATGCTTTCTAACATCCTTCACGTTGAAGGTAGACTAGAGACCCCCTTTGTAGATATTAAAGCTTTTCCTGATAAAATATGAAACTTCACAGAATTAGAGTCTGAGACTTACTCTGCCATTATCAAGCCCACATTTGTCAGAAAACCCTTCCTGATGGGTGTCAGACATGACGATTGGAAGCGTGGTCAAGTAAATATTGCCTGTCCCATAATGATGTAAAATAGAAGAAAGTAAGATTAGTTCTTAAATGAACTTCTTTCAGAAGTCATAGCTTCACCAGAAGGTTTAAAAGGACAACAACGTAATTAAAAAGACTTCCTAGAAGCATACCTAAGAAAAGGCAATTATATTGGAGGCTGGCCTGGCAGCATAGTGGTTAAGTTCGCATACTCCGCTTCGGTGGCCCAGGGTTTGCAGGTTTGGATCCCGGACACGGACATACACACTGCTCATCAAGCTATTTGGTGGCGGTGTAAGTTTCCTTCTTTGATCCTACACTCCTAGCCCTACAGGAAGGTTGTGTTTAGAACCTAAGGGCTCAGTCTGGGTTCTACCATTTGCCTGTGTTAAAAATAAAGAAAATAAAGAATACCACAGGCTGGTACACATGCTATGTACTGATTCTAAGAACTTTTATTTTGCACGGACTTTTAATAATGAGGAATCTGACATTTGCCCCCAAACATGAATATCACTTGGTAGAAGTAAATATGTGTCAGCACCCAGCAAAATGCCAGAACAGGAACTAGAAGACCTTTGAGCTGCTTAGACCAAGACAACCTATCAGACAGTCTTGGAATCTCGATCTTCTATGGAAACAGAACCATATTATAAAATGCTATCGAAGTTTTGGGGACAACCACTGCAGTTGTAATTCAATGTTCCGCAGAAGGGTGTTCTCTACTCAGTGACCCTACATGACCATTTTAAATGAATCCCTTAAACATCATTGCTTAAGTAACAGTCTGGTCTTTGGCTAAGGACATATCCTGGGTTGCTTAAGTAAAGACCTGCAGGTCTCTCCTCTCAGAACCATCTACCACTTAATTCACAACAGATGCCTGAAATAGCAAAGGGAAATTCTATGAAAATAGTAAAGTTCTTCCCTAATGTGTTCAGTCAATTTTCATCACCAGTTGTCTTACATATTTTTCAATTGTTTCCTTCCAAAGACCAAAAATGTCTCATATTTTACATATTTCAGCATTCTTGCCTGTCACATACATGGGCCAATTGTTTAAAAGTTGCAACGTTTAAATTGAAATAAAACTTATGCTTACAGTGGTAAATATTCCTGGATTAATAGAGTTGCAGCAGATACACTTCAAAAATTGACTGAAGTCTCTGATATTAGAAAGACAGAAAATTTATCTAGTTTTAGCAAATGTCAAATCAGCAGCTATTGCTTTTAAGATTAATAAAAGATATAATGGTTTCTAGATAGCCTGTAAATAGAGATGACTATGAATGGAGAAGTGATTTACCAACAGTCACCACAATGAGATTTCTTTAAAGGTTACAATCATCAGTTATTTAGTTGAAACACTGCTGAGAATGCCTGGTCATTTCTTGAATAATGCATAATGTTCACTGTAGATTTGATCTGTATTATAACAATACAGATATTTCTAAAATAATGGAAAAAACTATCTGTTACCTTTCAATTGCTTAACATATCATTTCCATGAAGTAATTGACTCAGGACGTATTACACACTGTCACCCGAGTGTTCTTTCTGCAAGCATAACTTGTAATAATCTGTACACAATGAGCATCACAAAACAAACTCATCAACCTTTATAGACTTTTAAGAAAAGATGTGATGAATACAGGTTAGAGTAAAGGACCTTTCTGAAGCAGTAAATTAAAATGATTAAATTCCTATATAGTTGTGTGGGATAAATTTAAATTTAAGCTTTGAAATTTAATTATTAACATGAACAACTCATCACATTAAAAAAAATGTTGCCTACATGATGTAAGTACTTTTCATATAAATTTCCAAATGCCTTTAGGTTTATTCAAGAGACTGCTTGGAGAAGAATGAAGTATAATGTCTACAGTTTTATTGTTGGATTCTGAACTGCACTTCACATGATGCTGCAGGCTATTTATATAAGCTTGTTTATCCATATGAACTTCTTCAAGGGCACAACACAGAAGACCTTAATAAATTAAAATGACTTTCTTTTGATGTTGTTGTTTCATGAATGTTTGATCAGAATGAGTAGCAGGTTTGCATTAAAGAACTAGAGTAAAGCAATAAAATATACATATATTGTACAGCAGAACCAGCTTATGGAAAGTGCCCATTGCATTCCTAGCAACTTTTAAGAGTCAGGCAAACAGTATAGAGCCACTATGCTTACATCTTTAGTTCTAGACTATCCTCTGTTTGCTAATTGTCGGAGAATACACATACCAAATTGGATGTTCTGACATAATCTGGATGGAATTTTTAAAATACTAAAATCTGTTCTCTCTTTCCAGGCTCCTAAACATCCACCCAAATCTCCCCATTTTTCACCCTAACATCACCATGTCCTTCCGTAAACTGAAACACTCATGAGAGCAAAGACCATATTTTATCTTCTTCTTTATCTGTCTTTATTATAAGCAGTTATAGAGTTGAGTTGATTGAAGTCCATAAAGTAAAAATGCATTATTAGTCACAGTCCAAAGCTAAGAGAATTCTCACCTAGTATGCTTGATGATGGTGATAAAAACCAAATATCACTGTTAGAAATGATATGATATAATAGAAACAGCACTAGGCAGAAAGGCAAGACAATGAGATTCTGGTTTTAGTTCTGCCAACACTTAACGGTAAACTGGAAACTCTCCCTACATCAATTCTCTCACCTGTTAAATGAGGGCATACTTCTATATGATTTATGATTTTGAATCTTTAAAAGGCAATGATTCTAAAAGTAAGCAGGATCATCACATCACAGAATAACGACAGATCATGGAACCATTAGATTTTCCTACTTTGGTAGCCACAACTACCAAGGAAGCCTATAACTGCCAACTTCTATAAAAAAATAAAATAAAAATAAGGGGCCAATCCCATGGTATAGTGGTTGAACTTCAGTATGCTCCACTTCAGTGTTCCAGGTTCATGGGTTCAGATCCTGGATGCAGACCGACACCACTTGTCAGCCATGCTGTGGTGGTGACCCACATATAAAGTGGAGGAAGACTGGCACAGGTGTTAGCTTAAGGATAATCTTCCTCAGGAAAAAAAAAAGAAGAAGATTGGCAACAGATATTAGCTCAAGGATAATCTTCCTTAGGAAAAGAAAAATATATATACACACACACACACACACACATATATGGTGATCATGTTCATTAAAAAAAATGGAAATAAAAGATAATTAAGCCAAACAACTTAATATAAGTCTAGTCCCTCAATGAATGTATTTCAAATTTAATAAGTATATTTTGCACATTGTGTGATTTCTAACCTGTTGCACTTATCTTTTCATGTTGCGTGATTTGGAATAAACACGAAGACAGCCTATTGAATGAACTCTAACGTATACAACATATTTACTAGAATTATATTCACATCTTTAGCCTGGGAAAATTCACTACTCCTTTAACATCTGGAACATGGACTGGTGTATTACCAAGTTGACATCTACATTCTGAAGGGCAGAAGGTCCCCTTGACAGCTCCCTCTGTTGCATGTTCTCCTCAACCTCTGAATGTCATTCTTACACTCTAGAGCAGGAGTCGGTGAACTATGGCTTATGGGCCAAATCTAGTGGCAGCTGCCTGTTTCTAAGCACAGTTTTATTAGAACACAGCCACACCCTATTTACGTATCATCTATGGCTGATTTCATGCTACTGTGGCAGAGTAGAGGACTCCCCAAAGCCTATTTACTATACGGCCCTTGACAAAAAATGTTTGCCAACCCCTGCTCTAGTGGAAAGTAACCTGTTATAATTTAAATTCTAATTTTCCTTCTCTCATAAGCATAAGAAACACAATCCCTAAGTAACAATCCAAAGATCTGAACAGATTCACACATGCACATACACATACATAATGACACCTCTTAGCACAGTAGATAGCCACTGTTTTTGACTCTTCATTTTAATTTGAATCCCGTGAGAGATTTGAATCCTGTACTACTCCCCACTAGTACCCTTTCCTACAAGAGCCAAGAGTACAGGGACTTCAAAAGTAGTTATCATGGCGTAATCACATAACTAAAACACCTAATTCCTCCCCCAGAGGTGGTTGCCTGCAACTCCGCCAGACGTCCAGCTTTATTCTATGCTCATCAAGAGTCTAGACACAAAGTTAAGGCACAAGAAACTAACAGATCCCTTAAGTCCCACGCCTTGAATAACACATCATTAAAGATAGAGAATCAAAGGCCAACACCACATATACATCAATAAACATATGCATGCATATTCATATGCTAAAAATGCCATAAATTATTAGGAGTTTCAGGAACACACAAGAAAATACCTCTCAACTATCAGAGTGAAGAAGGCCTAAAATTTTAAAATAACAAATTCTGAGGGTAACTGCATCAAGGATTTGGAGGGCAAATATAAATATATGTTTGTATTTACAACTTTTAGGCAACATGTTTAGAGACTTAAAACATTAATACACGGATTGATTATTTTGTTCGTCAATAAAATCAGGATTCAAAATGTCTGCTACAGTTGGACTCTGCTCCCTTCCTCTCTTTGGTCACTAAAGACAGAAAACATTAGCTCCATCCTTTAACAAATATTTTCATATTCCACCCATCAATAATAATGTACACATATTAGCATAACAAATTAAACCCATAAAGCCCTTTAATGTAAGTCATTTCATTCTCATTTCTCTGAAACCTTATATAAAGTGATAGAATATTCAGGCTGACAAACTTTTTGAAAATAAAATAGAAATAGAAGAGGTTTATTTCACCTTCACATGGTGTCTTTCTCATGCAGAGTTCAGATTTCCACATTTGTATCCCTTTAAAGGATTGAGATGCAGGAAAAGAAGAAAGGATGATGGTAAACATTTCATCTTAAGAGACACCTATAGACCACCATATTCCAGAACGAACAGTGGCTTAAGACTTACCTTTTACTGATGTGTTAGGGGGAGGGCCTTCCATTCGCAAGTTCCACGGAGGGTCCCCCTGGTTAGCAAAGTCCCTCATTTTCAGATAGCTAATTGTAAGTCGAATTATGGATGCCTTGTCAAGCTGGCTAGTGATGGCTGCAGGAAGAGGCAACAACTTGGCCAATTCATAGAACTCAAAATTTTCTTTTCCCCGGCGGGAGCGAGCAGCATCTCGGGATTTCTCCTTTCTCAATGCTTGTAAACTGAAATCAAAGGAGTGAAAAAGTGTTGTTTAAAACGTGATTCTGTCATCGGACAGAAAGCTTTTTTTTTTTCTATTTCCTTTCTTCCCCAGCAAAAATCTACCAAAATCTTCTTCAAAATTCCAAGGCCATAGTAAAATGAGCTCCAGACAATGTCCACTAAAACCATAAATTCTACCGCTGGACTTTTATGCCATTGACTCAAGTGCAATGAGGAACAACTGTCTGCTTGTTAGGTTTTTTTCCTCCAATAGTCCACGCATTGAGATATATTCATTGTTTTCAAGACATAACATAAGATTTACAGGTGATGCTTGATGCTATCAGCTATAAGTAATTTAAAAGATTGGGCTTGTAATATATCTATTCTCAAGCCAATGATTTCGTTCATTTAACTGTTTATCACTATGGGATCTTTAACCATCAAAAGGACACATTTTAAAAAATTTGTTTCCATTATCATCTTGGGGAACAAAGGATAAACACAAACCCCATTCACAGAATCAACAAATAAAATGATGATGTGTTTCCAGGCCTCAATAGGGATCACGAGCTTCAGTCAGATAAAGAAAACATCTTACTGAAAAATGAACATTTAAATGTAACTTTATAAATGTACCGGTGATTGGCTGATAAGAGAATACTTTAATTCTTTATTAATGGACATACATTAGTAGATGGATAGATTCTCTAAGATACCAGAGAATAAAATATATTGCCCAGAAAAGTCAAACTTCAAGATAATATAAATTTAATGTTGAAAGATAAAGCCCTGTAAGGGTTATTAAAATTTATAAACATTATAGACATATTACTTCACAGAAGAGGCAACAGGTGAGATCCAGCATTTCCCTTTAACTATTCATGCACATTTCTGTTTGAAGTTTGCTCACTTTGCTGAGGGCAGATTCTGGTGGAACTGAAGTTGTGTGTGAGCACCTGACAGGAGAATTCCATCTACTTTGAATTGCTCTGTTTTGTGTCTGACAAAAAAATAAATTCAAAACCAGACCCTGATGATAAGTATTTGGGCAATATTTATAGTACCACAGTACTATTAAAATCATTTGTAAGTATCCATTTTATTGAACTCTGAAGGCATCTGAAATCTCTGAATCTAGCATTCTTCTTTCCCATTATAAAATAACAAGAAAGAGAGAACCAAAGGAGGAATCAAGACCCAGAGGAATCGATCAAAATGAGTTCAGCAGCGTGGCTCCAACTCTATTAATATAATATAGACAATATTATTCCATATTACATTCTAGCACACCTGATATTGTTCATGGCAGAAACACTGAATTCACTGCAGACACTCAGAATATCTTATTGAATATCCATGTAATTTAAGTAATGCCATAATGCTTTGGTCAAATACTTGCTAGGCCAATATCTCAACCAGTTTCACTCTATTAAGAAAATATTCTATATTAGCTAACTACAGTCACGTGCTGCATAATGACATTTCAGTCAATGACAGACTGTATATATGATGGTGGTCTCATAAGATTAGTACCATGTAGCCTAGGTGTGTAGTAGGCTATACCATCTAGTTTGTATAAGTACACTCTATGATGTTTGCACAATGACGAAATTGTCTAACGACACATTTCTCACAATATATCCCTGTCATTAAGCGATGCATAACTGTAATGTATTTCTTATAACTAGACACGTTAATGCTATCATTTTCAGAGTCACAGCAGTCTCAGGTGAAAAACCTTTGTCTCTTGATGTGGCAGGTGATAACCTCAGGCAGAAATATCACTAATTTACAAGGAAAAGACACGTTATGCCACTTATTTCCCAATACCTTGGCTAGCCTCCAAATCTATAAATGCTCAATTTTGGCTTATTGAAAACCATGTAAATAAAGTGAGAGAGGCCTTAAAATCTGACATGGTATAAGTACAACGGAAATCCAAGTTAACATCTTAGGATGAAAGGATGATTATGCATTCTTCCCCTTACGTAATGAAAGCAATCTCACACCATTTAAGTCAGCTGTGCCAAAATTTGAATTATGTCTTTTGACGTGTTTTCTCTACCAGTTGTGGAGTGCAGTGCTTCAAGTACAGAGACCTGACGGCAATTGGACTGGAGGAGCACAGCCCCAGCAAAGCAAGCACACAGTCTCAGGCGACTGCTGCTTTGGGGGAAGGCATACCTGGCGTTGCCAGATTGCTGGTGTTGCTATTTCTAGAGAACAAAATCTGAATTTTTACATGGCATTTCCAAATTTTAATATATTTAGTAATTAAAGCCTTTTTAAAATCATGCAAGCCAAATAAAACATGTCATTTAGTCAATAAGAGAGCAGAGACTCATTTTACAAATGGCTAATGATTTGGGAGGCCAGTCTTGAAGGTACTTTTACATGGATGTTACATGTAATTTTCTTCTATTAATGTTACTCAAATGATCAAAAAGGGACTCATTTGTTATTTAATTAATATTACTAATATTCATACTAGGAAGTTCTCTATTCAACTAAAGCAAGTAGAGGATTAGGCAATTATTCTGAAATTAATATTAATACATAATTTTATCAATAATCTGAGGAAAAAAACTAATCCTATGGGGAGGCAAAGCCCAAGATCACAGGGAACAACCCCATAGGCTCTACAGGCTGCGTAGAGGAGAGATGGTTTCCTATGTCCTCTCAGGGAAGGAAGTCCATACGTGGACACTAATGCCTTTGGATGCCTTGCCTAAACAGTGCCCTCTGACCGTGACTTTTGTAAAATACTACTGGGCAGAACTTTTTTTGTGTGTTCCTGTCCCACCTCCTTATTGTTTTTCCCTTCTCTACTCCCCTCTCCCCCGCGCCCCACTTCCTTTATCTTTTCTTAACCCTAACACACACTGTGTTACTCTATTTAAGTAATCTTCTTGGCCATAATCTTAATAACAAAGAGTTTCCATGACTCCCACATCACATCATTATGCAAACACTACAGTTCCGAAGACTTTCAGAATGATAGCACTGTCTGTAATGAGGAGTAATTGGTTTTGAGGGCAACAGCACT
Source organism: Equus asinus (assembly GCF_041296235.1). Taxonomy (NCBI): domain Eukaryota; kingdom Metazoa; phylum Chordata; class Mammalia; order Perissodactyla; family Equidae; genus Equus; species Equus asinus. Next base: position 178,206,488 of record NC_091791.1, on the reverse strand, counting down.
AAAATACAGTCAAAGGATTGTAAAGGTTGTGGAAATGCTGACAGAACAGATGAAGCTAAAGACCTTAGGACAATGACATACATTGTAGATTAATCTTTTGCATGCTTTTGTGAAGTAGAGACTAGTTATAAGCAAAGTGAATTAAGGACAACAATAAAATCTAAAGTAAACTTTGTATTTATACATTCTGTTCTAAACCAAAAAATTACGTTTGGATTTCTAGAATACTAAAGAAAGAATGGATCAGTTGTATGTGAATAAGAGTTATGGTGCCAATCTCTGCTGTCTAAAATATGATTAAACTTCAGATTCACAATAAGTTACTCTCTGGGCCCAAACTCCTCACTGCTCTAATGATCAACCACTTAGACTCTGAAAAGCAGGAAAAAGAGTTTCTTCCGCAAATCAAAATTTCAGCTCTCTTTGACGATGCTATATCATCTCACTAATACTTACCACTACCATCAAAAAACAACAAATTCAACTACTATTTCAAAAAGCACACACATATATATACGTATCTGCAAATCATATGCAAAAATACGGGTATATGTGTATATTTTGGGAGTGACAGTAAATTATTCAGATCCTCAAAAAGGGTCCATTATCCCAACCAAAAGAGTAATAACACAATGCCTAGAATTTCCTCTTATAAGGTTTAGAAAGTTGGATTCACTCCTCTTTTTGTCATTGATGTTGGTAGAATTAATTTATCCTAAACAAATATCCCTGGTTAAAATAATATTAATTAATGTATGTTTCCATTCAACATTTTGAAACAATTTTTACAAGTCTCTGAAGTTATACCTTTAAGCATAGATAACAAGCAATGGAAAAATTTTTACCAGTAATGAAGATTCAGAGGACATCGCTTATTAAATGTAAAGTGATTCTTTTTTTTTAATTCTCTTATGGATTTTAAGTTCCTTTGACAGGTTGTGCATTTTGTGGAAAGAGTCTTGGTGAAGGAGTTAGAAGACCCACCTTGGTCATTTGCAGGCAGTGTGATTCTAAGTCAAAAAGTCGAGCCTCAATTTTAACATCTTGTAACATGAGGATGACAAACAAGGCAAATTTGGCAAATCGCCTGACAGCACAGCAATGGCTCATATGCTAATTTTCATAGTAGTATATTGCAGACTATAAAGCAGTAACTCCTTGGACAATTCTAGATTTTAACAATGAAGATAGTTTGTAAACTCTAAATGTGGTAGAGTCTACTTCAGAGTTTTACAACAGAGAAGAATTCTAAGAAGTTGGAAAGACTTAGAGATGCTCAAAGTATAGTCAACCCATCCTTAACTTTGCTGGAAGCCCAGGGGTTAGGAGTGTGGGCTCTGTAGCCAGATCACAGGTATTCATATCATCACTCAGTTACCAGCTGGGCAACCCTGGGTAGGTCTCTGAACTTCTTTAGGCCTCAGTTTCCTCATCTGGAAAGTGGACATTATAATAATACTTCATAATATCTTTGAGAGGAGTAATTGATCTAATATATGTAAAGTGCTAAACGTCTGCCATACTGTAAACACTATATAAACATTAACGATTACTATTATTATAAAACTTATCTGGGGAAAAAAGTCCAACTGTTTTAATCTTAGTACCACATCTGATTACCATGCTATTTCTCCATAATTCTTCATAATTTTCTTTAATCAAGCTTCTTTTCTACCACCTTTTTTTCCGACTCTAGTTACAGTTTCTTTAATTCTAAATACCTGTTTGTTTTCTTCATTGTTCTCAAACCCCTTTCCCTACTGCCATTTATGACCTTTGCTTTTAGTAAATTTATTAAACTCCTTCCATGTTCTCTTGAATCATGATTATCACTTTCTTGAAGTTCTGTCTGACGCCTCTCTCAGCATGTCATCTACACTAGCAGAGGGGTGAGGTTAAGTGCATAGACTGTGTAGCCAGATGACCTGCATTTAAATCCTGGCTCTATAACTTACTAATTATGTAAACTTCAGCCAATTATTTAACGTATTTTACCTCAATTTCTCTTATCTGTGAAATGGGATGATAATACTATCAGCTGCATAAGGTTCTTGTTGGAGTTAAATCAACTTTTGTAAAGTATTGACAATGGTGCCTGGCACACAGCAATATTGTGTGAGATGTGTTAAAGGGAAACCTAAGCTCATTTCACACTGATTGTTCTATGCATTGAGGTCAACAATGCTCATTTGTAATGTACACTCTGTCCTCATCAATATGATTTCTATTTACTGGTTCTGATATATTAGATTGTGTACTTAAGTGAAATAAAACTCCTTTATTGCAGATACTGATTTTTCATTATAGTCCTCCTTATGTCAATGGTCTATCCACTGTATACCACAGATATATCTCATGAGTTGTTCAAATAAAAAAAATAAATGTTTCATTAATGGAAGATTAAAGACTTATAAATAAATATCTTCTGTACTAGGAATAATAAGTGGCCATTTTTCAGTTCACTCAAGTAGAAAAAATGGCATTCAATTGCAAGACAAGCAATTTTGTTTACACATAAAAGTGAACATCCAAACAGGTGTTAAGGAAACAGATTACTCAGGAAGATTGTGGAAACTTCTCTGGAAAACTTCAGAATTGAAATGATAATTATTAGTCAGAAAGAGTATATGTGTACTCCTAGCAGGAAGATGATCTGTCAAAATATCTTTCCAGAACACCAAAAATCTCAAAGTTCTCCTTGATGTTAGGCAAAGGCCCAAATCCAGGACCATGGAGAGCTCACCCAGACCATGTGGTGCTGGGGGAAATGTGGAAGCATAGCAGCATTTGCAGCTTGGGCCTCCACACTGAGGACATGGCTGACTCATGAAATTCTACTTGAGCCAGAAACAAGCAAAAGATAACAAACCCCCCCCCCCCCCCGCCCCAAAAAAGGTAAAGAACAGGCATTGCCACCGTCACAAAGCCAATATTATGACACTGACTCAGGATTTGCAGTCTCTCTGAAGCTGCTAAAGAGCTGGATAAGGGTGTCAGTTGCTTACTGGGCCATTTGTCCGCGGTGGAAAAAACACAACTTTGGATTTGATGACTCATTAAATTAAAAGAGGTAAGTTATCCTCTGTAGCTGATAAAATTTAGCTTTGCAAAATTGATTACTTTGGTTTCCTACTTCACAGAAATAGTTATAATGATTACGGAAATAATATAGCTGGAGATCTACAGAGGATAACAAAGAGCAAAAATAATAATTGTCACAGAGGAACAACAGAAGTAAGTCAACTTAATCAAATGTTTCTTCCTCTCCAATGACGACTTCATAGCCAGATTTTTATCACAGTTTTTTTCTAATTTATATTTGTGGAAAGGCTTCTGATATTGACATTATCGAAAAGTCCACAGTATCGCTACATGAAAATCCTCTAAGCCGTAGTTTTAATACCTTCATGTAAACTTTAGAATACAATAACCAGACTTTATAAAACAACACGGCATGTTTTGGTCATCGAACTGTTGGAGAAATGAAAGTAGGGGTCAAAAGCACGTGAAATTTTACCTTTTTAAAGTACTTCTAAGGAACCAGACAGGCAGGGTTCTATGGATTTTCCTACTTGTTTTGCTTAGGAGAACTCAGCACTACACACTTCTACTATTTATCAATTAATCTGGCATGCAGCCTCAAAGGAAGAAGGTCGACCTGTATTAAAAATGCAGCCATCAAAAATTCATCAAAGGCTTCAGCATTTTAACTCATGAACCTTTGAACACCTGCATACTTGTCAGATCTCTGGTCATAGTTAATGGTGAAATCTATAGTTACTCCAGTACCTACACCTGCCCTGACATGAGCTGAATGAGGAGCTTTCCCAGGGAAAAAGTACAGTAAAGATTCTATAAGCTCTGCTTGTCCTCCCTTCATTACTTCCGACAAGACAGCCCACCACACATTGACATCACATAGAGTTCAAAGTCAATCAAATCAGCCTGCTACAAAGAAACAAAAAATCTTTCAAGAGTACTTTTTTCCCCATGATTGTAAATATCATCTTTTTTACAAGGTAATATAATTGAGAAATGTATAAATACCTATTACCTGGTAGGATTATGCACAACAGAGCTCACAAATTGAAGTTTTTTAATGCTCACCAAGAAAAGGTAATAATTTCAGAAACCTTCCTTTAATGTGTGAAGAAAGCAGCATAGTATATGCTGGAAGTTAAAACTGGAACCTTCAAGTTCAAGGTAAGAACTCTGCTGCTTAACTAATGCACTGCTCATAGCTGTCATCATTAATTTATGTTAGCCTCTGTAAACATCAAGAGTATAATAGGCCAATTTCACAACTAAATATAGATGCACATTTTGCCCTTATATAAATGGCAGATTGCTGCCGTAGATCATCACTGCGGCAACACGTCAGTAAAGATGCACTGTTTGATGGTCTGATGCTCACACAATATATAAAACCAGTTGTAATGGTTGTTTGGAAGCAAAGTGTAACATAGCAGCAAAATTTCATTTGTTCCACAAACTCAGGATATATTAAGCTTGGCTGACAAAGACTGTTTGATGTGGTAAATCAGTTTGACCTTCATTCTTGCCTTATTTTTCTCATTTAACATGTGAAGAGATCATTATTTTTCCTTATGCAAGAAAATATCATGAAATTGTTTAAAAATGTGTCAAAAACATCTGTAACTGCTAACATTGGATAAAGTATCAAAATCAAGATGCAATCTTAAAACTTTTAAACTGAGATATATTCTGACTGAATAATTACGACCCATTTTTGACTTATGGTAAAATAGATCAAAAGAGTAATTAAAGCCATTCAATTGAATGCCTTCCCTCATCTTCAGAAAATGCCTTGTGTATGTTTGAACTTAATAATTAAATTAATTGGTTTTAGCCAATGAGCATTTTCATTCTTAACACTTTAAATAAGAGGATTTAATTCCAGAATGAGTCATTAGAATAGTAATAAAGAAAGCTGAGAGGTCCAAGCAATCCTTTTCAACCGATGTTCACCTTGATTCAAATAACCCTTGAATGAACCGCAGCAAGACCAAACTGTTCATTGTATGCTTTAGTGTCTGCCAAAAACCTCATGAATCAAAGTGTTTTGTTCTTCATTTTCCTCAAGAACTTTAAGCTATACAACTGGCAGTTCCATAATAAAGGAAGAGCCACGGCTTTACCAAGTAATTTCTCCCCACCCAATAAATAGCACTTTACCTTGGGGCAACTTGTATATTTTACACCTTAAACTTCTATTTACCAAATCAGCTAATCACTTCACAATTGAACTCAGAACAACAAAAAAAAATTATCAATTAAAGTGGTTGAAACTCCCGCAAATTATCATTTAGGAATGAAGTAATTGCTTTCATCAGGGCAGAAAAGCCCGCCAGAACAGAAATGTCACTTTAGATTAGTGTTCTCACTCCTGAAGCTATGGATGACACAGCTGATATAAGACTAAATGCCAAGACCAATCAATTGCTTTTGTGGCTCTGCTCTGAGCTGCTGTAAAAGGGGCCATTTTCTAGGATCTACTCTTCATTATAGTAAATGCTATCTCCTTGGTAACATAATTCCATTTCTCATAAATTCTGTCTGAGAGTATTGTCCTAACAATGGATGTTTGTGGAAAAGAATGCTGTTGGTTTAATGCACAGAATTAAGTGTGAATGGCTGTCAAACTGCTATAGTTTACTAGTTCTTAAACATAAATTGAAGTCTTATACATTAAACAGAATTCTTGGGGAGAAATGAATGTCCTGAATAAGGGTAAGGTAGCGTATTCGAAGGTTCTGTGATGCTGATTTAGAATTTTGACTATTTTCGTATTTATCTGTTCTGTACGTTCAATCAGTCAGTTCACACCAGAGGAAGGTGAACACTCCCCTTACTTTCTCTGCAGTGTAGTTTGGAAATGTGAAACCTCAGAAGAAAATATGGACTCATTAGGCGACTGCATGTGATTTGTGAACAGCCACAACTGGGTTAAAAGAAAAAAAAAAAGTGTTCTTTGAGCTGAGCCCTTCCTGGAAAGCATCCAGATCTTAATTTGTATTGTTCGTCCCCCTGAAGTTACAAGAATCTGGGTTGCAGGCTCCAATTAAAAGGAAATTGAAGAAGCTAATATAGTGAGAAAGCAGCAATTGCCTGCACTGCTCTCTTCAGGTCTGAAGTTTAGAAAGAGATTCAGGAGCATGGGTCTTTGCCCGACATGGGATAAAGGCTTTTTCATCCTGGCGAGCACATATGTGTAACTTCCATTAACAGTAACCGGAGTCGTGAGCACACATTGAGAGGAAAGTCTACTGCTAAATATTTGAGAGTCAGAGCATCTCTGCCGAAGGGCAAAATGAGAGAGAATGGTGGGCACCCTGTGATGGCAGGACGTTTCACTGACTATCCAGAGGGCACTTGCTGGAACTTCCACCACTCCAAGGGAACTATGGTACTAATTTTCGTAATATCAATAGGAGGAATGTACACAGGTTGTGTCTGCTTTTTAAGATTATCCAGTACCACCAAAGAACAGTATGGACCATAAGATAATAATAATAAAAGCGAACATCTTTGAATGCTTACTATATATTTCAGATCCCTGGGGGGGTCTAGATGTTTTAAACATTATCTCATTTAATCATGCTTGCCAGTATCAGCAATGAGGGGGGAAAAAACTAACAGCAACTATGGAAGGCAGATGATCTGTGCTGGATATATCTGATACTAAAAACAGTGTTGCTTTCAGCCCCTATTTTGGGGGCCACTTTTATGGGTTTTGTACTTTCCCTCCAACTTTCCACACTTATCCCTGAAAACTGGGCATCATCTTGTCTCGGAGGGCTTTCCCTGGATTCTGGACTTTCAGTGCTAAAAGCAGAACAGTCCTGGGCAAACCAGGACAGTTGGTCACCCTGGAAGTATTATTGCCCTTCATCTCACAAATAAGATCAAAGCACAGAGAGGAAAAGATGGCTGGAGCTGGAATTTGAACCTTGAGAGGATGACTCATGTACATTTTCCTTACCGCTGCACCTCCCCGCCTCTACAGGAATAAAGTCCTCATGATTCCCCTTTCCCATTGTATTTGTATGACAACAAAGTCACATGTAAAGTTTTATTTAATTTATAATCACCCAATAAATTCCATAATAGTAGTTATGAAAACACTAATTCCTTAATGAAATATCCAATAAAACCTCTATTTTTCAAGCTTATAAACACATTCCAATTTGGAGTAGATAGAATTGCTATTAATTGCTCTAAGTCCCAAACTAAATTGCTTTGGAATTCAAATTCGAATGACCTTTTCTAGAGGGAAAATTCATTTTTTCCTTTAATTTTTTTTAAGTGTGATTTCAAACACTTTTGAAAGCACAACTAAGTGGAAGAAAGCTTTTGAAAACTTTCAAGCTTGATGCGAGAAACTTGGAAAGGAGAGAGCATGCTTTGAGAAGTTTGAAGATCTTTAAGCATGAAAAATGAAAGTTATGGTCATGTGAATACGGCCAACACAGCACATGCTTTTACTTGACATCAATGAACACACCAATGTACTCTAACTGCCCGCATTCCTTTGTGAGAGTGAGATAATTAAGGAAAATGGTCACTGTTTCCTTAAACATCACAACTGAGAATACAGGTCCATCAGTCTTAAGAGACCATATACTCTATCCCCCACCTATCTGACTGGTTTTTTAAGATGTAATTTTACTTAACCTTTCATCAAGATTCCAAAAGCACAGTGTATAGTTGCTGGTGGTGCAGACTGTTACTATTTCTAGAGAACGCTTTGGCAAATACACATCTGAAGGCTTAGAAATTTGTCTTCTTTTGACCCAACCTGACTCAGGATGTGATTATATTAGCAGAAGAATATTCACTGCCTCTTTGATAAATAAACTTTAGAAACAAATTATGGAATATTCTCAAGATATTGAACAAGGATGTTGAAAAAGATCTTCAATGACTTGGAAAAATGTTTAGAAAATTTACAAAAAATTTTACAAAATTTACAAAAAACTTACAAAAAAACATGTTAAGTGATAAGAGACAGTCTATAAAGCAGCATGTATAATGGGATTAAACAACTAAATAGCTATAGTCTACATAGACAGATAAAGAAGTAAATATATCCATATCTGAATTAATTTCCCATAAACAAAAATGTTAAGATTGGTTATTTCTACAGGGTGGAAATTCCTTGTGGGGGGAGGGGAGGAAGAAGAGGAGGGAGGTAACTATTTTCTGAGGTTTCTTCAATAAACATGTATTTTTTTTTACTATAAAAATTACTTTTTGAAAAAACAGTAAAAATGTAATTTTACGGAGTCCCAGTTGAGCCTTTGAAGAGCCTTGATGCTAAAGGTATTTTTCATTTAATAAATGGTTTACCTGTTAGTGCTATTAAATGTCATCCTGTCACCACTTCTTGCAATAGTAAGGTCTGAAAAATATTTGGAGAAATTGCTTGGCTTGGTCATTCCTCTAAAAGAGAGCTGGAATTGGCACAGCTGGGAGAGGTCCTCGTGACTTGTCGAGTTATCCCACAAAGGTCTCCAACCAGATGACGGAGACCTTAGCCACACAGTCTGTGTTCCTGTGTCCTTTGTGGTCCCTCTAAACCCAAAAGCAGTGCTTTTCCCAGTGTACAGCATGCCACCTGCTTGGTTAGGGCTGAAGTGTGGTCCCATTTGGTGACTGATTTTTTTCCAAGTGTCACTAACCCCTTGACAATTTGATGGCAACTGCAGATTCTAACAGCAAGAACACAGACAAACACACAAAATACTGCATACAATGGGTTTCCTGAAGCACATTCTCAGATCCTGACTCAGCTCTAGGTTAAGAAGTGCCACAAATGATGATATGTTGAGATCTCTACTGAGCTCTCTAACACTGACCAAACTATTATAATCAGTATTATTCATTGTTAGTTTCATTGACCGTTGTACTTCCCATTTTTAACAGGTTTTGACCCTTGGTGGTAAGGTGGCTCCATGCCATTATATATATGCAGCACCCAAGATGTTTTTATGTGCCAGGGATTACCACACAAAATTTAATTTGAGGAGTCATGATATCTTGCTGAGGTACTTTATAAAGTGGGACAACTTAGGAGATGCCTGTTTATTTCTAGGCTTCCATTACTCAGTGAGAAACCAAGTCCTCTTTGTACTCTAAATTCTTTTGAAAAACCCTGATAGATGCTTAGTCCTCCCATAAAAATCTGACTTTGAGGAACTACAACAAGTATGTTACTCTAAAGCCAAAACTAGTTACGTAAGAGGATGATAGCACTAGGAAACATTTCAATGTATAAAATAAATGTTCAAAATATATAAAATAAAATAAGGATAAAGTAATTAGGCACATTTTCTTGTTTATTTCATAAGTTTGCGAGCTGCTTATGGAGAAACAGAAGGTTGTATCCTAATATAAGTACACATGAAACTAAAAAGACCCAGACCTTATTAATTCAAAGTCAGCACTGAATTTCCTGATTTTGAACAAATAATTACCATAATTTTAACAGTACCACGAAACTGTCGATAGAGAATTCTCAGACGTAGGAAAGCATATGTGATTTGAAATCTTATATAAAAGGGACTGCTTAACTGAAATGGAGCAATGGAAGCCAGTGATTTTCTCATTTGGCCCCTATCACAGAACCTCCATAAAGAACCTCAGTATCTGATTTTAAAAGCCATCAAATATTGGATATATTGAAATAATTGAATAACAGAAAAACGCAAAGTGTTTACCATATGGTTGAGCATTTCCTCCTTGACCTGTCAGCCCAATATGGTCCTTGACCAAAATGGATATTCCACTGCCTTTACCCACCCACAGGAGCTTTACAAGGAGCCCTTTCTTAAATTCACCTTCTATCTTCTCTCTGCATTTCATTTCATTTTGTTTGGGCTGAGATATTCATCTTAAAGGATTTTCCCTCAAGGTTTCCTTTTGAGTTATCAGCCAACAAAAGATCACTTAAGTCTTCAGTTTCACTTCTGAAAACAGCAGCATTTCCCAGCAGCATAGTTACAAAGACAGTGTAGAGATCAATGAGTCACCAGGAGCAATGGGCAACTTTGTCCTGTTCCCATGGTTGTGGACCTGAACTACTTTTCAAAGACATACATATACGAACACGCGCACACACACACACTCACATAGACACATCACAGTTTTTAGGGGATTGAATTATATATGTGACTGCCTGTAGCTATGACTTCTCCAATTATTCATCACTTCCAAAATTCTTAGGGGGGGTATTTGAGCCTTACTAGCCTTAGAAAAAGTTGGCGTTTTACTAAATGTGCTGGGATTGACCGTTAAATGCTGTGTTTTGTTCCTCCTCATTTTTGCCCCCTCATTTTCTTCTACACAATTTCCTCTCAGAGAATCATTCATTTGATTTAGTCACATCACTTCTCATAACATTCATATATGCCAAAAGAGTCCAGAGGATTTGCTTTTATGAATTATTGTTAGTCTAGCGTAAATGAATTTAAGTTAGGGATTACAACCTCAAATACCTGCAAGATCCAACAAAATTATACAAGTGAATTAAGAGAACTAGGTGAAAGACAGCCACGCAAACCTGATAATAAATGGCAACTTGTCTGACTGCTGAATAGGTAAAAGGGAGTGGTGGGGACTATGGCAAATGGAAGAACACTTGCCCAACCAACAGAGGGCATTCATTATTCAGGAAAAAAACATTTGTTACTACATGAGAATGTACACCCAAAGTTGCCAGGTCCTCCTTTCTAAGATAAGCCAAGAACCTAAAATTTTAAAATGTAAAATCTTCCTTTTTTTTAAAATATTGGCATGTCATTTAAAAAATAAAACTGTTTGCAGGCTCCTATGGCTCTTTGGCCTGTTGCAGTTAGCAACTGTGGTTTAATACCATTAACAGCCTTGCCTGAGAGTAGACTTTAATTATAGGGTACATAAGGTGAGGATATAAAGATCTGTAGCAGTCAGGTAACATTGAAGAAATGGGGGAAGAGACATAAAATGCAGGGCAATGAGGAAAGTTAGATTGGAAGAAAAGAAGTCGTAATTATTAACAGTGATTTTCTCTGGGTGGTAGAATTTCTGCTTTTATTTTACTCTGTTTTACAAATTTTCTATAAATAATCAGGAAAAATTAGATAAAATTACTATTCCATAGGATTTAATGTATTATCAAAAGTAGCTCAGAAGATTTAAAAAACTCACGTGTATATTTGCACATAGATTCATTTACCACATTAAGCCATCGAGTTTCAAATATTTAATCACAAGTGAAATTTCAATCAGTTCATCATGGTGGCATCACGTATAAAGAAATTTTTGTTAAACATTAAAATAGCCCTTTTCACAAAGGTCATCAAAGTGCAGTCCCTGAAAAATTAGTCATTAAATTATGTTAACAATTTCTTAAAAGTATATACTAAATGAGACTTTGTTGTCATTAGTGCAATAATAATGTTGAGAGAGAGCATCTCGCATGCATAGTACATCCTCAATAAGTTTCGTTGAAAGATGATTATGCTGCTGCTGATCTGAACGTCCTCAAAAGTCATGATTAAAAACAGTAAACAACACATCGAGTAGTAGTGCTATCGAAATTAAATTTACCCAGTAAATCAGTCCTCGGATTGCTGGTATAGTGAAAAAGTGAAGGCAAGGAAAAGAAACAGAAATACTCTCCGAAAACCACATACCAAAACCTTGACTCACAAATTCTTCCCTGTCAAAAATATCTAAATTCTCAAAACACAGTCTCATCCCCTTTCTACACTCTGGCAGTGGTGCTACTGAGCACCAAGCAGAGGCAAACTGAGTCGAGAAGGAGAAGGAAAAGTCAAGAGCCTGTGTAGCCTCTTTGTTAATCACACACAGTCGTATTTAGAAAACTCAATCGTCGCAAATCCTTCCTCTAAGTTAGACAGAGGTACAACTCTAAGGGACAGGGGAAAAATTTTTAAGGAGGAATCCTAGATCTTCACATAATTATTGAATCTCTTTGCAAGATCTGTGTGTTTGTGTAATCAGAAATACAAAAATGTGAAAGAGGCAGTGCTCCAAAGAGACCATGTAAGAGATCAGAGAAAGAATTCAAGATGGCAGGGCACCTACAAATTAAGGTGTGTTATTACATCTCTACGCGTTTCAGAACGACTGTATGAGACAGACACCTAGAGAGGCCTTTTGAAATTCAATACAAATTTTGGAAGCACTGTTTTCCTACAGTTTAATCTCTTCTGCTTCTGGTTATGGGCTTTTTTGCCTCCTTTTTTCATTTATTTTTTAATGGGCTTATTTTAAGAGTTTTTGAGCATCTGCTTCCCTTCTTGGGGTATCTGTATCCTTCTCACTTTCTACACAGTCGGCCGTCAGTATGCATGGGTTGGAAATCCATGGATTCAACCAACTGCGGATCATGCACTAGTATGTTTATGATCGAAGGTTGGTTGAATTCATAGATGTGGAAACCCGAGATACCAAGGATGGACTAAGGGACTTGAACATCTGCAGATGTGGGTATCTGCAGGGGCGTCCAGGAACCACAGTATGCTCCTAGTCTCTGGTAGTTTCCCTTGTGGATGGAGGCTGACAACTCAGGTGGAAGGAACATTTATGATGTCTATGTGCAAAGTCGGCTGCTTTATGAAACTGATCAGAATGGCACAATTCTAGCCAATTTCACTCACAGCAGGTGGAAGCAAGAGAACATTCCTATGTAAGAGTCAGAAACCACTCTTCAGTGGCAGCTTCCAGGACTAATTGTACAGTAGATCTCAACTGAAAAAGCAAACACACACACACGCACAGCGTGCTGGAGGGCAGCCCAGGGCAAACATGCTACAATTTGTGCATGCCCCCCCCCCCAGATGCAATACAGTAAAGGATGGTATAGGCCCAACTGTAGGCTATAATTTTATTGATAGACTCTGATGACATTATAAAATCCATAAGGGCAAAGAGCAAGTGATTTGCTCATGTCACTAGAAATCCAATATAAAATTACAGCTTTCATTTAGAAGCCTTTTTGGAACTTTTTTTTAATCAGTCATGATACATGGTTATCAATACCTGTATTTGGACTATGATGACAGGGAGGAAAAAACATCAAGTCTATGCCTACAGAGAAAATAAACCCAAATTCTTCAATTGCACAAGGACAACTCCTGATTTTACAAAATTCTATACAAATTGTGAGAGAGATGGCAAGCAGAAAATGAGAGCAAATTTGACTCTCTTCATATAGATTTCTAGAAGCCTTCATTTACATGATACTAGGTGCTAAATGTAGATTTAGATCTTACCACACAAAGTCAAGTTTTGTTCTTTTATATTGTACATTACTAATGGACTCGTATAAATTCCTGGACAATTTGTGCATGAAAAGCAGGAGAAAGCAAAATAATGCCTCTTTTCTCCATGTCACTGTGCTCAGCTCATTAGGACAGCACACATTTGGCTAAGGATCCACCCATCTACGTACTTTCAAAGAATCCACTTAACAGACCTTCAGGTGGGGTGGAGGTCACATGGCGCATGTCAGTGCCAAGGAAATTCTACCAGTACTCCCAGGAGAGAGGGATTTCCTGTTTAAAAGTAGAGTTTCCTTCCTCTCTGTGCTCAGGACACTTATATTCCCAGGCAGAAGGAGGCTAACTGAGACATCCAGGACAGGATCATCTTAATGCTTCATGCTATCAGTGCAAGGCCCTGGATGGAACCAATGTGTGTATAAAAGTGATTGGTAAGCAGGTCCAGACTAAAGCAATTGAAAGACAGATCATCTGGAAAATAAGTAGAGTTAATTGGGTAGGTTCAGGTGGTCCACACAAGGAAGCTATTCAATATAAGGAAAAATATGACTGAGAAAATCACAGTTATTCATTACAATCAAATACTGATCTTTAAGTGGTGAGACCTGGGTGGGTGCTGGGCCAAGCTCTGCCACGAATAGCTGTACGATTTCAGACAAGACATTGCATTTTCTCCGGCTCTATGTTTCCTCACCTGAAACACAAAGGGATTGTTTTCTAGGATATCTTTCCCCTTAAAGATTCTATTTTCACTTGTGTTTTTGTCACATAACATTAGTGAACTGCTGGGGAATATGCCTGATGTGCATTCAAGTTATTGCCCATTTTCCCTAGAGTTTTTAAAGTGGTGCATCCTCTCTCCCCCTCCTCCCTCTCTCGTTGTTCAGCCTGTTAGTATCTAAGACAGTCACGAAGCCTTTGATTGGTAAATATGCAACCTGACTTTCATGCAGGATTCAGTGAGGTTGCATGGTTATTAAACTCACGGACGATACATGAAAACTGTCTTAACCAAAATTTCTGGTTAATAATAATGAAACACCCTCATCTCCCTTTTCCAAAAGAAAGCCTAGGTCTTCTCCAGAACTGACAAAGCAGAGAAGAGAACATTGACCTTTGAGATATAGGTAATTATTAATATCAGCTGTCCAGGCTGAAACAATATGGTTTATATGAGAGTTCTAGCTCTGTTTTAAACATAAATTAAAACTTTTTTTTCACTGGTGGGTGGGAGAGGTTCAAATGATAGCAAAACCTGAATTTTTAAAGTATGTTTGTTAACACTCTATGGATAGCACAATACTTTAGAACGTTCCTACAAAATGTCAAACATCTGGATCAAGCAATCAACAAACACATGTTGGTTGCTTTCCAGCATCAGGCTAAATCCAAATCAATCAATAATCTATATCTAGTGAGCAATAGTATTTTTGGCACCATATAGACACAAATGCAATACTCCTCTCTGTCCCCAAAGTAATATTTACACTGTTTTTCAATCTTTTGGTGCAGCTGACACCACAGCGTTTCCAAAAAATAGGCTTAGATCCTGTGGGATGGTCTGGTCTCCAACTGACCTGAATCAACCATTGTATCGCCTCCAACACCCCTTAAGCCACCGAAAACAACACTGGCCAAAGTAGTGACAGGACCACCCACATTCTGCCGAGTGACTCATGCCTTTTGACTTGCACAGAGGCATGTGACTAACAGAATCATATCACACTGCATTATTCTTTCATTGACACATAAATCTGATTTGCTGTTAATAAGACTTACTATACCTACAAACAACATAAGCAGGTGCCAGTGAGTAATGTCTGAAATTACTTTAAGTACTAAGAAAAAAGCAGCAAGCCCTATGAACCGCATGTTAAATAAAAACGAAATCTCCTTGGAACCGAAATGTGCAGAGAATTTTTAACAGCATAAGTGATATTTATATTAATTTCACTTGAACCTTTGCAGGCCGGAGCAGCACATTTTGAGTAGCTGATGGTCTTGATTTGTTAGTGGATAATATTTAGCTCAAAGTTTTGGAAAGCCCCAAAATATAAGTATTCTAACTTCGGGGTGAAGGCGGCTTAGATGGGAGAGACTGAAAGAGAAAAGGAAGCACCTTTACAAAGGGCTATTATACCTGATGGGCTCCAAGCAAGACAGTTGAAATGTAAGCTTCAGTATTCAAAATAGAAAGGATACAATCATACGTCTGGTTAACTTACAGGAAATAGTTCCAGAGACAATTTTACACTAACTACAGTGATTTGGGCAATTTTTTAAAATAATACCAGCCAATTTCTCTCTATTATACTCTGCTGGCAGAAAATAAAACATTTTTCTTTGAAATGATTGCCTTTGGTTTTGTTAAATCATGCATTCTGTCAACATGTGGTCACCATTTTTACATGATCTTTCTGCTTCCCTAGAAAAGAATGAATTCACAGTCTGAACCCTGATATAAATATGTAATCTTGCAACTGTTAAGGCTTCTTCTATTACTGCAAAATGAAGAGATAAGAAATGGATGTGGTATCGAAAGAAATGAAACCACAAAAAGAAGATGATACAAAACTCAAGATTCTTGCATCTACTCCACAGCAAAATGAAGAAAATGGCCATGCTGATCATTTTTCTTACTGCAACACAAAGGGATTGTGTGAAGTTCATCATTTTAAAACATTAATGCTTAAAAACAAATTTGAACACTCTACGTCAAGAGACATGTTCTAGTAACTTTGCTATAGCTAGCAAAAGGTTAGAGAGGCAGAGATTGTAATAAAGTCTTAAAATAAGAAAGACATATAACTGCTTCCACACACCATGTCATCCTCTAGAATGGAGATCCTTATCTTCATCTTCCAGCCTGTACCTTTTTTTTTTTGAGGACGATTAGCCCTGAGCTAACATCTGCCTCCAATCATTCTCTTTTTGCTGAGGAAGACTGGCCCTGAGCTAACACCCATGCCATCTTCCTGTACTCTATCTGTGGGGCGCCTGCCACAACACTGCTTGCCAAGTGGTGCCATGTCCACACCTGGTATCCCAACCAGCGAACCCCAGGCCACTGAAGTGGAAGGTGCCAACTTAACCACTGTGCCACCGGGCTGGCCCCCAGCCTGTACATTTTTAAAACTAAACTCTTCTGAAAAAAGTGTAGATGTTTGTTTTGTTTCCACCCCTCTGGGGCTCTGTTTAGTGATATAGCAAGAACGTACCTCTTTCTCGGATTATCCCTGTGATGTTGCCTACCCTAGCAGCTAGGAGGTCCCAGAGTGGGCACTCATAAAACATCCTTGACAAGGTAGGTTTTACTTTACATAATAGCTTGGGTCTATTTTTTATGTTAAACTAATTTATAGCAAAAAAAAAATAAACAACAACAACAAACCCACAATGTTAATCCTAAAAAAAACAACTGAGATACTTCAAATGGGTAAAGCAAAAGATTCCAGGTGAATCTTAAGTTGGATAAAAATATAAAGGGTCACAACAAAGTGGGAACTTGTTTTATTTTTGGTGAGAAAGATTTTCCCTGAGCTAACATCAGTGCCAGTCTTTCTCTATTTTTCATGTGGGATGCCACCACAGCATGGCTTGATGAATGGCATACAGGTCTGCCCCTGGGATCCAAACCTGTGAACCCCAGGCCACTGAAGCGGAGCACACAAACTTCACCACTATGCCACAAGACTGACCCCTAAAGTGAGAACTTTTGTATATGAAAAAGATGGCAAATGAGAAGACTCTAAAACCTAGAAAGAAAGTACTAGCAACTTGGCCAGACTTAATGTATGTGTTTTAAGAGTAGAGGTACAGGAGACAGTCATTGGTTCACTTTCCTCTGTGCAGTTAACATGTAAAGGAAGTTAAAATGTAAGCCACAGAGGATGCTACTTAAAAGAAAGCTCTACCACTGAGTAGCAGTGGTAGATAAGTTAAGCAGAAAAGGCAGCAAACGTTTAGATAAGATTTCAATTGAGGCGACACTCTGCTTGTGATAAAGGCTGATTCTCAGGAGTACAGTCACCATGTAAAGGGAGCAGAGAAATTAATGTGACTTATTTGTCAAGGTAAAACCTCAAGTTACCAGAACCCAGTTGGAACTTTCAGCTAACCAGAATAATGTTTGTACTTTTGACTTCTTAAGAAGAAAAAACAAGGAAATCACCAAAAAAAGCAAATGGTAACAGACTTGTTGGTTTTCCATCAACTACGACCTCTCAGATGTTTTGCAAAATGGATACACGCTCACTCCGCTTTCCTGTACTGTCCATAACTCCTTTCTACAGTGACTGATTTGGCTCAGAAAAAAACAATGACTTGAGTCTTCGCAAAAATCTGAATGATCAAGCAAAGACCTTGTCTCCACAAGGCTCCCACACTCATCAAAGCACGGGGTGGGACTGACCCTAGAATGCAGCACAGAGAGTGGACTAGACAGACAGAACCTTTGGCATGTGCCTTCTCCTCCCTGGGACTCAGCTATTCCAAGATGGAGGAGAAGGGCATTTACTAGACGTGTCTAAGGTCCCCTACCAGTTCTACAATTCTCTTCATTCCAAGAATTTAAAAAGCACCTAATACAAAAACACTATTTGCCTCACTCAGGATTGACTAAAATATAACTAGGCAGGATGACATATTTTCTAATAAGACATCTAATGACAATGCCATCTTACAGAAATACAGGTATCATCATTCACTCCATAAGAAAGGAGTCCAAAGGCTGGCCTAGTGTTCAGCTGGCACACACTGGCAAGATCCACCTCCAGCGTCTACTCTGAAGTGTCAGTGCCCGGGCTACACTAGCTGTTAAATATTCAAACTCATATCCACATCTAAAGGCCATATAGTTCAAGAGAATACTTCCTAAACATCACACTAACTATGTGATCTATTTTTGTAAACATCTGCAAAACTTAAATTGTAATCCATTCCTTGTATTTCCCATTGGCAAATATTTTTTTAAAAGAATTTAATAAAAATAGTGAAAAATTGAGCACTTAACCATGTTATGAGTGCCAGGCTAATTCACTGCTTCACATGGTTTCTTTCACTGAATCCTTGAACAACAATGTGGTAATGCATTTACAGACCAGGGCAGGGTGACGTAAAGTGGTCACATTATTTACCTAAAGTCTCCCAGCTAGTTCCTTGCAGAGCTAGGGTTCAATCCCAATTGATCTGTCTACAGAGCGCTCAAGTTCACCCACCACAATTAACAGCCGGCAGAGGAGCCCACAGACTGGGGGGGAGGATGCGAAAGTTCTAACCATCCAAGGCACGGGGAGGAGACTTTTAAAGCACGAGTTACTATTTTTAAAAAACCTCATCAGCAAATTTAGAGGTCTTCTTAAGATCCCAAGATTTGATTCTGGGACCTACAGTTATTGTGGTAAATTTGAGAAGTCTTATTTTTAAAAATTTATGAGTTCAGTTTACATAAATTTGGAAATAAAATAACACGGTTGCTTTGTGTGGCCATCTGCCACTCTCCTAAGAATCTCTAGCTACAAAATTGAGAATACTGGTAGTTTTGCTATGGAGTTAATTGAAGCCTTCCTAAGAATAATTTTAATTCACTGTTTTAGAGCCAAATTCTGCTTTATGATCCACATTTCACACAGTATTTCTGAAAACGAGAGCAAGCCAACGGTCTGATTGGCATTTGAAATCTTTCAGATTAAAACGTGATCCAGCCATTTTCTGCTATTCATCTAGTGTTGATCCCAAGACCCATGTAAGTGAAAGTGGTTTCCCAAGTCCAGTGTAGGCACAACCTATGAGGTTGAAGAGACGACCAGCTCATAAGTATTTAGACTTCTATCTTTATTGTTATCCTATCCTGTCACTTAATTACAATTATCTATGTTCTCTCTACCTTTAATTATGTGATAAAAATGGCTAAATGCTCCTCAACAAATTTATAAGGCTTAATGTTTGGTTACAAAGTTCAAAAGCATATTATATTTGGCTTTAAATTAATATTTCTTCTCAGCACTTCCTTCCATCCAAGGATCATTATTTTATGATTTCTGCTGATTTTTTTTTTTTTTTAAGTAATCCAGCAGATAGATCTCCCTTTGGGGTAAAGGCAGCAGTCCTCCTCCGCTACAGTAGGAAGCACACACTTGAGAGAGTTCATCGGTTACTGTTCTCTGTGCGTCTTAATTCAGCCATTGTTTCTGAAAAGAGTCGGTTGTTTTCAATAAATTTCATTTTGATCATTTATAAAATGAGAGATAAAAGACTCACCAATATTCTGAATACATTATGTGAATTAAAGAAAGACAACAAAGAATTTGGAGGGAAAATCCCTAAGCATCCATTATTATCATAACAAAAATAGCATTGCTTTCCATGAGAAAGAGAGGAGAGGGAAGCGAGCAGAAGTAATTATCCAAACTCTGATTTGGCCCTGACAGAGCACCCTTCTTCAGACCAAGAAAAGGCTCTACAACGACCAGCTCAATGGGAGAGCTCCCCAAACACGGTCGGGAAAGTGCCGGAACAACACCCTAAGACTAAACGCAGGGGCTGCAGCACCCCAAATGCAGGACACACAGTCCCATAGCTGTGTCACCTGCTTGGTCCAGGAACACATGTGGAGTGTGTGGTAGTTAATTCTGCCACAAGTGAAATGAAAATATAAACACACTATTTCTTTGCATTTTCCTCCTTACATTCACTTTTTAATCAAATGGCATATGATACGAGAAACAATCAACCAAAGAGTCAAAGATTCAATTCAGAGAATTTCGTTTCTAAATTAAAACGTAACTACTTTACAAATTTTTTTCAACATAAACAGCATAAAGGAATATAAAGGCAAAAATAAAAGTCTCCCAGGCTAAGTATTTCTATCTCCAAAAGTGATCATTATCAATTGTTTCTTGTGTATTTTTCCAAAAGGGATATGTACACTCAAAAGCACATATAAGCAAACCTCACCTTATTTACAAGAACAAAATCATCTTCTTGATACTGTTTTGAAACTTGCAAATACCTGTCTTGAACTTCAGCACATATAGATATACCCCATTCTGTTTAAACACTACCCAGCATTTCATCGGATGAATGGAGTAATTTATTTATCCAGTTGCCCAGGGAAACATATTTAAGTTGCTTCCAATTTTTTGATATTAAAACAATACTGACATAGGGGCCGACCCCGTGGCCGAGAGGATAACTTTGCGCGCTCTGCTGCGGAAGCCCAGGGTTTCGCTGGTTCGGATCCCGGGCGCAGATGTGGCACCACTCTCCAGGCCATGCTGAGGCGGCGTCCCACATGCCACAACTAGAAGGACCCACAACTAAAAAAATATACAACTGCGTAGCAGGAGGCTTTGGGGAGAAAAAGGAAAAATAAAATCTTTAAAAAAAACAAAACTGTCATAAACATTTCTACACATTCCGCAATGCATTTGTAGGACTTTGTCAAGAGAGATGGAACAGCAGGGTAAAAGAATAGACACATTAAAAATAAATTAATCTAGAGTGGTATGAACTGTTAGCTCAAAGGAAGCAAATCCTTCAACTCTATTTGTGAGAAGAAAATCTTTTGATTTAGTTACTTGACAATGACGAAAATAATATAGGTTCATGAATCCACTCGTATGTACAGATAATAAAAAGAAGTTGTATTCATATTGTTTTTTGCTTATCTTTGTATTGTAACAGAATTCCACACATTAATTCTAATATTTTTGGAATTGTGTGGAACTTAAACACTCCAAATATTTAGCTTGACAAAGTCATTAACACGAATGTTACAAAGGTACAACATATTTCAAAATGTATAAAAATGACCATATGTGACAGGATCCTGCTATGCCCTAGTTGCTTATCCACAAACTAACTAAAATATAACATATCCAAAAATATATGTAGAGATTGCTAGCTTGTGGCCCATAGACAGTCATTTGTTTTTTTGGCCTAGAAGGATCAAGCTGTAGGCACATGTCTGAGGTAAGAAGTCATGCTAGTGGTCAAAGAAGTCATTGCAGTTAGTAAAATATCCTCCCTTTTGTGTTCTAAGGTAACCACATTCTGAAGCTACACAACAGTAATTAATTTCCATTCCCCGCAATGCTCCCTCCTGGGCCTTGCTCAGTGTACAGCTCAGGTAATAATCGCCACTGTGGAACTTTCTGAGCAGCCAATCAAGGTGAAACATGTGTGATATTCCCAAGTGCTCAGTACACAATATGTGATTTTGTGAACCTCTCACCTGTAGTGTATGAACAAGCCCCTGAAAATTAAAGTGTGAAATTCAAACACCTTTGTCCTTAAAACAAGCACAATCTGCCAAAAATGCTCTCTTCTGTGAACTTTTGGCATCGACAGGGCAAAACGCAATATCCTTTGCATTCAGCTGCCAAAGACACAAAACCGGATCCAAAAGGAAGAAGCCAGGTAAATGGTTTAGGCCCACGACCTAACATTCTCCTTGGCATAAAAAGATTCATTCTTTAGCCTTCCAGTAAACGTAGCCAATTGGAAAGGCAATAAATTCATTATTCTACAACACAGTGAGCAGTTCAGATAAACAACCTCCAATGTTTAAAAACCTACTTTCTCATTCTTTAATTTTTAAGGCCAGCACATAAAGGCTATTGAGGAACCATCCCTCTCAAACCTTCTTTGAAAAATTACCACTAATTCTTACTTAAACACCGATTAAACCAGAAAAAAAAGGAAAATTATCTCCACATACCTATATCTCTACTTTTCAATCGAGTATGATGACTGTTTCCACAACAAGTTACAGTAAATCTCTAAATATGCAGGAACATTCAGTTGATACTTTCCTGAAAACAACTTGGAAATGACAGCATCTCACTAGCAAAAAGTTTTGTTACGCTGTGAAAAAGAAATCCCCAGAGATAATCTTCCTCCTTGACAGTGCTGGGTCCCGAACAGAGCTGCAAGCACTAGAGTGATTCAAGAGTCAATTAGTCTGACTCACATATCGAGTACCTTCTATACAGTGACACTGTCGTAGGTACTGGGGATGCAATGCCACATGTGTAGGGAGTTTATACTCTGGTGAGGAGATAAATGACAATTACACAAATAGATGTTACAACACAGAACAACGTTAAGTGCCATACAGGAGGCACAAACCAGTCCCTCAAGATGAACATTTGTGTCTTCCAATGAAAGGACTCCACTTCTCCTTAATAGTCCCTCTCTTCATTCAAGCATTCAGTCATTCAAAAAAATACATTGCCCAGATCAGCGCTAAGAAAAACAGACACAGCGACAAGAGACGCAGCCTTCCTCTCCTGAAATCTTCCTTTCTGTGGAAAAGATAGCATGGAATAATTACACAATAAGGGAACTATGAACATGCTAATAATAATCATAACTGACATTTATTCAGTGCTTACAATATGTCAGTGAGCTAAATGCTTGACATGTGTTATCTCAGCAATCTTCACAGCAGCATTATGATGCAGCAAGGCACTGAACGGAAGCAGATATGGTCCATGGCATCAGACTGCCTGGATTGGAATCCTGAAACCCTTGTGAGTTACTTAATCCTGGGCAAGTGACTCAACCTCTCTGTGCCTCGACTTTCTCATTTGTAAAATGGGATTAATATCAAGTTCTGCCAAACTTAAGACGCCAGAGATAAGACGACACATCCTAACTTCAGAGATGTTGGGGAAAATGTCTCTTAGATTCCACTAAATAAGGTAACAATATAAACTAACATCCATCACATATGGCTGTTGTGATGATTAAAGAAAAATACAAACAGAGCTCCTAGAAGGGTGCCTGGCATAAATGTTTGGCAAATACTAGCTGTTATTCTTTTAAGGACACTGATTTTTAAAAAAGAAGTTTACAACAAACTTAAGGATATTGGAAAAAAGTTCAGGCCTATGAGAATTTGTATTAAAAGATTAATCTAGAGTAGCGTTCAAAAAGTGCTACTCAATTTCAGTGATGCTCGAGTTACAAACTGAAGAATGAGCAAGAGGAATTAACAAGATAAAGGTGGGGAGAACGATGTTCCAGGCAGCAAGGAGTGTGTATGAAAGCCACAGGCAGGATGAGAAATGCAGTGGAAAGATGGGAGGAAAGCCAACATACCTAGAGAACAGAGAGCAAGCTGGGAACAACAGGAATGGAGGATGGAGAAGTGGCCATGGGCAAGACCCTACAGGGCCTTCCAGAACATCATGAGGAAGAGTCCTCTTAATCCTAACAGTACTGAGAAGCCATGAAGGGTACTGAAGCTGGATTTTCCTTGCTTAAGGACTAAGTGGAGGAAGACTAGATGAAAGGCTACTGTGATAATCCAGGAATGAGAAGATGCTCACTTGGAGTAGAGCAGGGGTTCTCAACCTTGGCATGAGTGACATTTGGGGCTGGATAATCCTACGTTGTGGAGGCTGTCCTGTGCTCTGTAAGATGTTTAGCAGCATCTCAGTTTCTACTCACTGGATACCAGCAGCAATCCCTAAATTGTGACAACCAAAAATGTGTCTAGACATTGCTAACTGTCCATCTGGGAATGAAATTGCCCCTTCTTGAGAACCACTGGACTAGAGTGATCTCAATGGAATTGGAGAGAGGGAGAAAGATTCTGAAAACACTAAAGAAGAAAAAAATCAACAGGGCTTGTTGATGAATTGAATCTGGGATTAAGGAGAGGCTAGTGGCAAGCATCCATTCCTAGGCAGGGTTTCTGATTGTGCAGTTGAACAGGTGGTGATGCCACGCACTGAGACAGGAAACATTGGAACCAGATCAGACTTGAAGGACAAATCATGAGTTCAGTTTGAGACCAGCAGAATTTGAGCTATCACCACGACATCAGAGTATCACATATGCACTTTGATATTCAGACTGAAGCTCAGAAAGGAAGCCTGGTGAAAGGGTGAAATAGTTCACAGTCAGGAGCATAGAGATGCTAATAGAATGTGTGTATGCAAAAAAGTTTCACTTAATAAAACGCAAATTCTATTACTTCATTGCTGCAGACCAGAACATCTGTACAATAAAATCATCAAAATTCTTCAACGCTGTAAGATAACGTCTTCTAAATTTATTTCAGTATTTTCAGCCAAACAGATCTCCAAATGCACAGGCACAACCAGAATGTACTCATACTGGAGTGACAGAGTTAAGCAAAATGTAACTTGTAAAAGTATGCATGGTTCACCTCAATCAAGGATGCTTTTTAGAGGCTTAATTTGCAAAGCAAAGTTAAAAACGAAGATCAAGAGGGACTTTTTTTCTTTGGTCTGTACTTGTCTTTTTGTAGAAATCAGTGATCTCCTATCCCAGCGTCTTGAATTATATTCTGATTGCAGATACCTTGACTGAGACCCAAGTATTCCTCATCAGTGCTCAGATTCACTTGATTTCTTCCCTAGTGGTGTATGATAAACATAAGAAAGTTCAATTCTTAATCACTTCAGATCTCTGAAATTTTTGAAGACAGAGTCCATGACCTTGCACATTGCTGGCTGGAAGAAAAAAACCCAGTTCAGTTCTATTATTTAGTTCCCAAGTCTCAACCTTGACTCACAGTGTCCCTCACTGCCAAGGGAACCGAAAAGAACATCTGCTGCTCCTGAGTGGCTCTCTTCCAAACATTTTCCTTGGCCGGCATTATAACCCATTCCAATAAGAACGTTATATTGGGTGTGGGTGTGGGTGTGGGTGTGTGTCTGTCTGTGTGTCTGTGTTGTCTCTGTGACTTCAAGAAATTCACCACTCATTCAAGAGCACATTTGCTATCTTTTGGACAATACAATTTTACACAATAATCCTTACCACTTTTCCTTTATACTATCTAGAGACAATGCTAGATTAACTCCAAACTGAATACAAAGTATAGGAAGAAAATGACATCCAATTGGATCCACTTTGAAAAGCATGATTCATTTTCTCATTATGTGGGTAAGTGTACCTTGCAGAAATCTGAACTACTTAGACTTAAAAACTACAGTCATTTTTCATTATCTGAACATTAACACGGGTAACACAAAATAGTACCTCGGGATCTGTGTGAGACCTTCATTAAAGTCACAAACACTTGAATACCAAGGAGAAAAAAGCAGATAACATTACCAGCATGGGATCAGAAAAGATGTGTTCCTCAACTCTGAGGAGGGAAACAGTCCTTCCATTTATCTCTGATATTCTAGATTGTATTTTTGTTTCCAGTTCTTCTATACTAGCAGTACTCACGATAAGAATCCTGGAAGGGCTAAAAGGATAAGCTTGATTGTCTTAAAGTTCTAAATATAAGCCTTTTGTGGAGAAGAGTGGATAGGGAAGGTCACCCTAGACAGTATTTCCATTTTATTAACTCATTCATTTGTTCAAATATTTCTTGAAAGCCAACTGTATGACAGTCACAAGGCACGTGAGGATGACTAAGACATGATAAAAAATGTTACAGTCCAGACAAAGGAGATTGACAGGAAAGACTGTCTTCGAGCTTTCAGACTGCCTACTAGCCTTCTCTATTTTCAGGCCACACAGGAACCTCTAACACTAAACTGAGATCTTCATCTTCGATGCCAGCTTGACTCTCCCCAGGATGTCTATCCTTGTTAAACGGCACCACCCACTGTCCACATCAAAACACTGGAGAGCATGCTGTATTTCTTCTTACCCTAACTTCCTCAGAGATCTAGTCATTTACAAATTCTCCTATTCCTCCTCAGAATTTCCATAATCTCTCTATTTCTATTCATGCGTGCTACCACTTACTCTAAGCCACCATTATCTTTAAAGCCTGAACTACTGCAATAACCTAACTTTTTTCTTTGTGGCCCCCTTTCATTGGCCACCCTTCAATCTTTTCTCACTACTATAATCAGAGAGATCTTTCTACAGTATAATCTGCTCTGCTCTCTCTTCTACTAAAAGCTACATGGCTTCCCACTGCCTTTAGTATAAACTCCAAACTCATCCACATGTTTTAAAAAGGCTTGTATAAACCAGCTCCTGTTCTCTTCTCCATGCCACACCCTGAATTTACACTCTGGCCACAGGAAGATTGGTTGGCTCCTCTGCCGCTCTACTCTCCAGGGCGTCTCCTGCCTGGAATCATTCCCCTTCACCACTCCCCACTTTCCTAGATAAGCCCTACTCATCGTTCAAATCTCTCCTCAGCAGTCACTTTCCCTGGAAGTCTGAGTCAGGCAGCCTTCTAACACGCTCTGTGGCACCCAATTCTTCCCAATTACAGTTCCAATCAACTAGGTTCAAATTGCTTGTTTGTGTTCCTGATTAGAGTACAAGCTTTGAGGGGGCAGGAAGCACAGTTCAGGGTGCTGTGAGGCTACAAAGGAGAGAGTGGCTAATTCTGTCTCAGAGCAGATCAAGAAAGGCTTCAATGGATAAGTACTCCTTCAGACAAGTCATTAAAAATGAGAGTTTTCAGGGATAATGGCAGTAATAAGTTGGACATATTGGAACAAAAGGAGCACGATGAGTAAAATGAGAAGTCATAAAGTATCTGGTAACTTATGGAGCACATAAACATGGCTTGAGGATGGAAGAGTGGAGGAAGAGAAACTACACGGGCTGGAGAGTTCAGCAAGGGTCAGAGCATGGAATTCCTCAGAGCTCATCCAAGGAATCTGGCCTCTGTATTTAGACAATGAAGAGTGATTAAGGATCTTAAGCAATGGAGCGACGTGATTTTAGTGCACTTGAGCAAGATCACCCTGGATTCAACGAAGAGTACCATTACAGCACTTCCCAAGAAGTGTAGGGGAGGGCATGATGAAGACACGAGGCAGCCTTTGGCCAGAAGATCATGTGGGCCTCAACTTGGCAGAAATAGGTGTGGGAGAAGAGTCTTTGATTTAAGTCCCGAGCTGAGATGAGCTGGCTCAGAGAGAGCACAGAGTGAGACAGGAAAAATCCCAGGGCCAATCTCTAAACTACACCAAAAGACTAAGGAGTAGCAGGAAAAACAGGAGCCAGAAAGGCAACTTAAGGGAAGGCAGAAGGCCATCCAAAGAAAGATACTTCTAAAGTCAAAGGAAGAGGCATTTTCTGGAAGAGGCGTATCCACAAAGTCTAAAGACGAAGAGTATGGGTATGTGGACAATTACTTGGTCACTGCCAGAAGAATTTCTCTGAAGGTAGAGGACAGGAGACAGTGGGAACAGAGAGCCAGATTTCTATGGAAAAGTGGAAATTTTCAGCACATATTGTTGTTTTGAGAAATTTGGCTGTGAAGGAAAGTAAAAACAGCTAGCAGGAGACATGCAATGAAGAGAGGTTGTTGAATGATGGGAGGTCTGAGTCAGTGCCCATGTTGGTGTGAAAGAGTGGAGAGAGAGATTATAAATGACCACTGGACAGGACCAGATACCCAGGTGAACAATCACAAATTGAACATAAAGAAGAGAGCTTGGAATCTAGGGGGGAAAAAAATATGTTCAAAATGATTACACCCTTAATACAGTCAAATTCAAGGGCAAGAAAAATGAAATATGATTAGAATAATAAAATTACACTAACGGAAGGTAATTATTATCTAGTAATATTATGCATTTTACTGCTGCATTCTTTAGCTTGTTTTCTAGGGAAACTGAAATGATGCAGTTTATTTAAACTACCTATAAAATAAAGTATGCTATGAGACATTGCTTAATCTGATATAACTGAAAAAACAGCACGAAAAACAAAGGCAGCAGAGAGGTAATCTAGAGAAGTGTTGAAAATGTCAAACTACTCACATATTTACTATTATGAGAAGACATTCATGAAAAATATAAAATGTACTTTCTAAAACTAAAACCACAACACTTTCGGTTAGTAACTCTGAAATCTAAATCTAACATACAATTGCCATCTTCTGAAAAGATGTGATTTATTCAGTCGATTTTTCACTCATCAATCATTTAAATGATTACCTATTGAAAGCTCTGCATACATTCCTATACAGGGGGGTGAGGGGAGGTGGGTTTTAAAAAGAAAGTTCTTTTGGTTAAATACTGTATTATATCTTTGGGAGTAAAACTACACAAACACGTGGTAGCCAGGGTAGAACTACAGAAAAACAAAGAGACAGTGAAGAACACTATAGTTTGTGTTCATATGTCAAACAGGTGAGAAGCAGTGGTTTCAGATAGAAAAGGATTTCTAGAAGGTTGTTTGCTCACCACCGACACGCAGTAAAAAGTGGCTGACTGGAAGCAGAAGGGGCATATTGGTCAGAGGAGGCCTGCAGACGGAGAGGTGTAAGCCAAGCCAAGAGACTTTTCATTCTAGTCCCTTGAATCACTAATCCCATTTTATAGCAGCCACTTAATTTTAATATTTTCTTCACTGATATTAAATAAAAATGCTAACAAGTTACCAATTAGGCAACATAAAAGCATTATTGAGCATAACCTCCCAAACTACTCAATGTTGAAAGGATAAAATTTGAAATTATATTAATAATTTCTTCAAGTTATACTGCAGAAATACGAAATGATAGCAAAATTCTTCTTTTTGAATCAAAAGACAGTAAGTTATAACACGAGAGGGACTGTTTGTCCCATTATCTTCCTATACAAGATTCAGATATTCTCTTTCCCTGTTTTAGGCCTGTTCTCCATATTCAAACCTATACTGTCTGAATAGCTGACATCACTTTTTCCTTTCAGTGCCAATCCTGATTATGGATGATTTCAATATTCCTGTGAGTAATTCTATAAATACTTCCTTCCTCCACCTGCCCCCTTTCCTTTTTTGCTTCCATAAATGTACACAACTGCACAATACTTCCATTACATGATTACACATCCATACTAATGACCTTGTGATCTTTGAGTACAGAATTTCAGATTTATCTAATTTGGGTCCCCCACCACCCAATTTGAAATCCCCGCCTCCTCCAATGCTATTGTCCTCATTCATAACAATATAAATGCCATATGAGGTCAGCTCGAAGACTGAGGCTAGAACATCAAAGAATCTTTTACCAGAGAGGATTCTAGTGACTCTTCATGACCTTAAAGTGGCAGTAAAATATGAGGTACATGCAAAAACGTTCCTATATGTCACAATGGACCTGGTGACCAGAACATGAAACTTTCTAGCCTTGATTCTATAGCCATGTGCTCATACCTCCATCTCCAACCTATCAGCACTATCAAATTCAATAAAACACTTCACTCCCCACAACCCAATCCGTTACTTAAGGGTTAAGATAGGGAAGGTTATTAGCTATATAGAGAATGTGTACTTTTATAAACTACAAAGATTAATTGCGTTGTTAACGAAGATAGCGCAGATGCCACGTAAAATGGTGCTTTCCCTTTCCTCTTAATTAACGGAATTGACACCTGTCAGTCATACTCGGTAACTGAATTCAGCCACATCTGAGAGGACTGTATTTTTTAATCCAGTTCTCACAAGATTTAAAGAAAAATAGTAGCCAAAGCCATCAAGAATTCTCTCTTACCCCGAATCATTCCAATCTGGGATTCTAAAATGTTCTCTACAAACATCAAACTCCCTTGATGACTTCTGCTCTACTTACGTATTTTAATTTCTCTGATCATTTCTCAAAATCCCCAGGTTGCAATTTTTTCCTTTAGCTACCATCTTCATGCCAGCCAATAAATTTCCATCAAATATTCTGCCACTTTCTTCTCTTCTTTATTACTTTTCTTCCTCCCCTTTATTCTGGCTTCCAACATTTCTGTCTCCTTAAAGGTGACTATTAAGGTAATAAGGAAATGATAATAATCAAATCTAAGAAAACACGCTATACCAATTTTCTCTTCAGCTCTCACCCACTCTCTTCAGCAGTCACACTGTGCACTGAGCCATCTCTGAGAACACTACTGTCCACATCTCCTCAGGGTGCTCACCTTCCAGTGGAGCAGACACAGATCATCCCTCTCTGACATCTGAAACTGTACTGAACACTGGCCCCCTCTTAATCCTCAAGTTGTTCCCTTGGTATCTTACTGCTTGTTCCTCTAGTTCCTTCTGGATGATGCATGGTGATTTACTCCAGGTTATCAGTGGCTGGCCACAAACTAAATCCAGCACGATATGGAGACCACGATGGCATCCCAGGGTGTCAGACTGAAAGTGACCACATAAGGGCTGCCATGACCCTGTCTCCTGCAGGGCCACATTCTGCTACTATAAAAGACAGTTACTGTGCATTGGGGAAATTGAGGCTTTGTGCACACAATATCCAACTCAGCTAAACTTCCTAAACATAAAAGAGAAATTCATTTATTTAAATGCTTATTTTTTTGAAAACTAATACCCTCATGTCTCCCAGTTGCATAACATAAATCTCAAAGGCAGCTTCCTTTTCCCCCTTTCCAGAGATGTCATTACTAGTCAGGCAGTGTCAGCATTACCAGAGAATGTAGGAAAATAGGAAGCTCTAATATAGCATCAGCAATTTATGAAAATATTGCTATACAGCTTTTAAATAATCTCCGCCCTGTGCCCACCTACTGCAACAACTTGATGGGTCTCTAGGACGCTGCTCCAGCAATGGCCCACGTTCTGACACGTGCGTGACAAGGCCAATCTGTTGGTAAACCTTTAGAATATCATTCCTGGATGGAAATCAGCCACTTTGCAATTAGAAATTAATAAATTTCTGACCCACAACTAGAAGGATCTGCAACTGAGATACACGATTATGTACGGGGGGTTTGGGGAGAAGCAGAAAAAAAAAAAAAAGATTGGCAACAGTTGTTAGCTCAGGTGCCAATCTTTAAAAAAAATTATTCTTAAAAAAATAAATAAGTAAAATAAAATTTCTGAAATTCCTATTTTTTCACCTTCTATATTTCATCTATTTTCTTCCCAGTATATCTCTTTTACTTTGACGTTGCCCACATAAAGGACTTTCCTTTTAGGAAGTTTCATTGTTTAAACTGATTTTCCACCAATCAGCACAAATTCAGACCCCAACTGGTCCAAACGATGGACTCTTTTAACACTCAAATTTGACTCTACATACTTATTACTTGATATTTTGCTTATACACTTGACTGCTTTGTTTGCTTTTAGGAACAAAGATGTCATCCAAAACTTATAAATGATCAGAGTAGAAGTGATGTAGGCAAAGAGAAGGAAAAAATAGAATTTGAAGTATGTCTTTTACCATAGACACAGATTTTAAAATGAAAATCAACTGTCTTCAGTTATTTTAGATACTTTACCCAGAACCACATATTAAGACGACTGCCTTAGCATACCTAAAACTCAGCGCTTCCAAGCCTCCAGTACCCAGTGCAGTGGAGTGCTTTTGAAAGAATGGTGCAATAAGAAAATGCTTTAATACGGGTTAACTAACTGACAATTTTCAGTAATCATAATTTGACTGTTACAGTAAAAAAGGAATCATAGGCCTGCCCTGCAACCAGTCGTATTATTTCAGGACGTGAAGGAGAAGGTGGATATGTGCCTAGCCAAGGCACTGAAAAAGACCCTGATGTTAAGTGTCATGGCAGATGTCACAGTCAAACTGCCCTCATACTCTGCTCTTAAATAATTCCTCCATTACATGAAAAAGCTAAGAACATATCAAGCAAGCCCTGATGCCCTAGCGGCTAAAGTTCAGCACGCTCCACTTCGGCAGCCCGAGTTTGGTTCCCAGTCACAGAACCACACCTCTTGTCTGTCAGTAGCCATGCTGTGGTGGCAGCTCACACAGAAGAACTAGAAGGACCTACAACTAGAATATACAACTATATACTGGGGCTTTGGGAGGAAAAAGAAAAGAAAAAGAGGAAGATTGGCAATAGATGTTAGCTCAGGGTAAATCTTTCCCAGGGAAAAAAGTAGATATTTATTTAAAAATAAAAAGCTGGGGCCAGCCTGGTGGCACAGCAGTTAAGTTTATGCACTCTGCTTCGGTGGCCCAGGGTTTGCTGGTTCAGATCCCAGGCGCAGACCTACACACCACTTATCAAGCCTGTGGCAGGCATCCCACATATAAAGTAGAAGAAGATGAGCACAGACGTTAGCTGAGGGCCAATCTTCCTCAGCAAAAAGAGAATTAGCAGCAGATGTTAGCTCAGGGCTAATCTTCCTCAAAAAAAAAAAAAAAAAAATAGGGGCTGGCCCCATGGCTGTGTGGTTAAGTTCGCCACTCCACTGCAGGCGGCCCAGTATTTCATTGGTTCGAATCCTGGGCGCGGACACGGCACAGCTCATCAAACCACACTGAGGCAGCATCCCATATGCCACAACTAGAAGGACCCACAACGAAGAATATACAGCTATGTACAGAGGGGCTTTGGGAAGAAAAAGGAAAAAAAAAATCTTTTTAAAAAAAAGCCATGCATCATTGTTTCCCTGAAAATGTAATGTGTTCAGGTATATAGACGAGGCACCTTTATCATCCTCCTAAGATTTACCAATTGGCAGGGGTAGCAAAGTTTGCTACAGAACAGTAACTTTCCAAAGCTAAGAATAGCAACTATTAGACTCAAGGAAGACTGTACTGAAACAGTTGCTTGACCCATACACAAATAATACAGGATATTTATTCACTTATTTTTTTTAAAGATTAAGCATTTCCTAAGTGTCAGCCATGGAAGAAGGTGCCCATTTAAACAAAGCTCATTCTCTGCCCTGAAGGAACTTATGGTCTTGAGATGATGAGTAAACAGAAAATTACAAATCAAGGTGACAGTGTCACCAACAGGTAAGAATAGGATGCTATGGAAGGATTCAGGAGTGCCTAACCAAGGCTTGGAAAACCTGGGAAGAATTCTTAATAGAGACACGCCAAAAATATTTTTAAAGACATTATCCAGGTAAAGGGGTTGGGGTGAGGATCATAATATATTTCAAATAAACATAATATATTTCACAATAATATTTTAAAACATTAAAAATAAACTGTATTGGGTGAAAAACAGTGTCAACCTCACTATTCAAGATAGGAGTATGCAGTTATTTCTGAAGCTGAGAGAAAAAATAGAATGCCATTTTAGAAATCACATTCAAATATACCTCAGGGCTAACATCTTCCTGGGATTCATGTGCAATTATTTATTTGTTGCTTGGCAGAGTATCTTATCACTAGCCAACACACCTGTTATGCCACAACATTTACATAGAAAAATCACGTTGTTTTACTGAAAAATCTTGCTATTCTCTAAAACACCCAAAATGTTTGGTAATGATGAAAACTGATTCATGTGCATTTAGATTTATAAAGATTTTGTTCACGCCATTCGTGCATTTTCTTTAATATTTTTTCATCAATTCATCCACTCATCTACAGCATTAGAATACAGCACTATAATTACTATGGTCCTATGAACTTCTGTACATGATGTTTTTACTATGTTTGAAGAGTTCTGAACTAGAGAAAATAAAAATATGAAAATAGATCCATCATATGGCATTCCCGAGTTACAGGCACTATTATTCTTTGTTTGCAGTGTTGTGAACAGACTCATGCCTCAGGTCAGACATAATGTAGAGTTAGGAGTCAAGGGTCAAGGGCTAAATACAAGGTCTAAAAAAGGCTACAGGGCTAAAACCCCTTGCTTTACCATTTGACTACCTCCAAGCTTCCAGTCCTCATTTGTAAAATGAGGAGCTAAAAGTTGCTACATTCTAAACGAAATAACATAAAACACATCTGGCCCATCACCTGACACTAACATGCTCCTTAAGTATCTCTAACGTTACAGATGAAATTGTTCTTGTATCCTTTAAATGTAAAGGCTAGTTATAAAAATTTAAGTTAAAAATGATGTTGATTCACTCAGATATGTAAGACTCACCATTACTTCTCTGACAGAAACACCTTGTCGAAGGAGGCATCTAAGAAAATCCTGAATGGTAGTCTAACAGTGAATAAAATTTATATAGCCAATTCTCAACAAAATAGTAGCAAACCAAGTCCAATAGCATATTAAAACAATTATACTCCATGACCAAATGGGATTTATCCCAGGAATGCAAAGTTACTCTGTTTCAAGAGTTCTAAACTGGGGTTCAACAATATAATATAGCATATAAGGAGAAGAAAGGGGGGAAATCCACATGATCTTATCAATTGATGCATAAAAGTCACTAATTCACAAGAAAGTTATTAGTGCTAATAAATTCAGCAAAGTTGCAGGTTACAAGATCAAACACAAAAATCAGTTGTGTTTCTATAGAACAGAAATGAACAATGAAAAAATGAAATGAAGAAAGCAGTTCCATTTGTAATAGCATCTAAAAGAATAAAATATCTAGGAATAACTTTAACCAAGGAGGTTAAAGACATATATGAAACTACAAAAAACTGGTTAAAGAAATTAAAGAACAATTTAAATCCTATTAAAAAATAAATGGATGTGGGGGCAGGGAGTATATGGGAGGGCTCTGTACTTTTTGCTCAATATTGCTGTGAAACTAAAACTGCTCTAAAAAATGAAGTGTATAAATAAATAGATAGACACAAAGACAGGTAAATGGAAAGACATAGCATGTTCATGGATTGGAATATTTGATACTGCTAAGATGTCAATACTACCCAAAGCAATCTACAGATTCAACTCAATCCCTATCAAAATTCCAACATCCTCTTTTAGAGAAATGGAACAGCCAGTCCTGAAATTCACATGGAATTTAAAGGGCTCAGAACAGTCAAAAGAGTCTTGAAGAAAAGAACAAAGTTAGAGGATTCACATTTCCTCGTTTTAAAACTTACAACAACACTGCAGTAATCAAAACAGTGTGGTACTTGCTTAGGAACAGACATGCAGACCACTGGAAGAGAATTGAGAACCCAGAAATAAACCCATACATCTATGGCCGATTGATTTTTTTACAAGGGCGCCAAGTCCATTCACTG
Source organism: Equus asinus (assembly GCF_041296235.1). Taxonomy (NCBI): domain Eukaryota; kingdom Metazoa; phylum Chordata; class Mammalia; order Perissodactyla; family Equidae; genus Equus; species Equus asinus. The sequence continues at coordinate 178,171,358 of NC_091791.1, read as the reverse complement.
GGAAAGGAATAGTGTCTTCAACAAATGATGCTGGGACAACTAGATTTCCACATGTGAAAAAATGAAGTCAGACCCCTTTGTTACACCATGTTGAAAAATGAACTCAAAATCAACAATGATCAAGAATCTAAATACAAAAACTAAAACTATAAAACTGTCCGAAGAAAACATAGGGGAAAATCTTTATGACCTTGGATTTGGTAATGGATTCTTACATATGACACCAAAAGTACAAGCAGTAAAAGAAAAAAATTGATAAACTGGACTTCATCAAAATGGAAGATTTTTGTATTATAAGATATTATCATGAAAGGAAAAAGAACCTACAGATGGGGAGAAAATATTTGCAAATCATTTATCTGACAAGGGTTTTATGTGCAGAATATATAAAGACTAAAACTCAGCAACAAAAAGACAAACAATACAATTAAAAAATGGGCAAAGAACTTGAACAGACATTTCTACAAAAATATACAAACAGCCCATGAAAAGATGCTCAAGATCATAAGTCATTACAGAAATGTAAATTCAAACCACAATGAGATATCATTTCACACTCACTACGATGGTTACAATAAAATAAATAAATGTCAGTGAGGATGTAGAAAAATTGAAAGCCTCATACATTCTTATGGGAATGTAAAATGGCACAGCTGCTGTGAAGAACAGTTTGGCAGTTCCCCAAAAACTTAAACATAGAATTGCCATATTATCCAGCAATTCTGTTCCTAGGTATATACCCCCCAAAATTGAAAACAAGAACTGAGAGAAAATTTGTACACCAATGTTCATTGCAGTATTATTCACAATAGCCAAAATGTGGAAACAACCTGTGTTCATCAACAGATAAACAAAATGTGGTACATCCATATAGTGAAATATTAGTCAGCCATAAAAAGCAATGAAGTTGTGATATATGCTATAACATGGATGAATCTTGAAAACATTATGCTAAGTGAAATAAGTCAGACACAAAAGGACAAATATAGTATATTCCATTATATGAAGTATCTAGCACAGACAAATTCATAGTGACAGAAAATGTATTAAAGGCTACCTGGAGGTAAAAAAAGGGGAGGTGAGGAGTTACCGCTTGACGAGTACAGAGTTTCTATTTGGGGTTATGACAAAGTTTTGGAAATAGACAGTGGTGATGGTTGCATAACACTGTGATTATAATTAATGACACTGAATTGCACACTTAAAAATGACTAAAATGGCAAATTGTTATATGTATTTTGCCACAATTTTTCAAAATTTATGTAGCTAAAATGTTGTTGTTTGGCATAATTTTTTATGCGGGTACCATCTGTCTTCTCTAACAGTATATAAATCACAACCATGTTAAGTTTCTACATGGATAATCTTAAGACCTACATCTACTCCTTCTAAAAATAGAGCAATATGTAATAAAATTAAATAAATGAAAAAACAAGAAAATTCATGAATAAATGAATGAACACATGACGGCAAGATTTAAGTGCTGTCTCTGGGTAACTAACCTTTGATTTTGTTGTTGTTGTTTTAAAAACATACTCCATTATTATTGACTCAGCATTACCAACAAATTTCTGTTTTTAGGTTTATTTTAAAGACGGAGTAGATACAAGATGACCACACTTCACGAATACCGGGATACTTTAAGATGGTTTATTGCTAATTACTTTTTTTTAAGTAAAACTCTCTTGAATGTGATGCCATCCTATTGGGATGTTGTATGTAAAATCTTAATAAGCCCAAGGCAATACCTTATGAATTAAATTCACTTCTTTTTTTCACTCAACTATTCAATAAAAATGAATATACTAGCATGCATTGCCACTTATTAAAACACAAAACACCTTCTTAGAGAAGCAGATTTATCACTATGCCAAAAAGTTAATTGCTTGCTACACTGTGTTAAGCAAAAATGTGAATTCTTCCTCTAACCATTTTTAACACTATGAATTAAAAGCATTTAAACATCTCTTCCACTTTATTTTGTTTCCCATTGAAACAAGTAGACATGCTTCCTAATGGAAAATAATCTTCTCTGAATGGTCAAATTTCAGTGTTTATTTAGTTAGTATAACGTCAAAAAAAGAGAGACTAGTTTTTTGTACAAACAAGGTTTTTTTAAGGAAATTCTTTTCAGGAATGGACAGGACAGCAACTCCATAAGCTCTAAAAATTTAGGCAGTAAGTATCTCATCTGAGGAAAACCCTTAAAATTCTAGAAAAGCACAAGAACTTTGTTAGAAATGCATTTTTGGCATAATCTGATAATATACAAGCATTTGGCCTTTGCTATCAGCATTCTAAATTATGTCAGTCAATATTTGTCCAACACATCAGCTCAATTACAGTTTTCTCATTGATCCTAGATATAAAAATCTTTGCACAACTATCAGAGAAAAACTTCAATAATCTTAGGACATATTTACACCACTAAAATATCTGCAAAGACAGCATCCTTTTCCCCAAACGTTTCTTGTTTCCCTTTCCACATCAATCCACATGAGTCACATGAAATGGCCAGTGAAGACAACAACAGTTTCTGGGAGGTTGCTTATGGTTGTGACCATGATAGCCCATATGCTCCCCTTGCATCTTCTCTCTATGGAAGCTCTGAGACACAACTTCAAATCTTAACCACCACTGCTAGCTCCTTACCCTTCCATGTGGTTCTACCAGCTGTCTCTAAGGTCCTCTTTATCTCCAACTCCATTCCGAACACTCTTCCTTGCTTCCACTCTTTTTTAAAAGCTTTAATCATTTCCCTACCTCACTTCCAGAACCTTCATTCAGCCTGTAATTTATCTGTAAAGCCCGTACATGGAGATCAAGAGACGGCTGGACCTGGTGAGCAACAAACAAGTTGGTGAGGCCCGCTAGACAGGATGGTAAGTGGGCACATCAGGACATCAGCAGAAGACTCACTAGACCCATGTGGAAAAACGAGAGATGACGGACAAGAACACTTACATTGTTGTTTCGCAAGCTCACTTTACAATAAACATTGTTGAATGAGTGAAGTCATGCATGATTGATCTATGGTACTATTTTCAAAATCATTCTAGGAATAAGTTATTTGGCATTCATGCATCTTGCTTTAGAGGGAAATAACCACCACGGTGATAACCATACCAAGGCTCTCTTACCTGTAACGTGAGACACTGCAGTTTCTGAAGTTCTGTATTAGCATCCTAAGCAAGTGTTACAATAGCCCCACGGTTCTCTTGGTTAGGGCCACACTGATGCATAATGTATGGGATAAGACATATTGATGGGTCATAACATCTGCACTTAAATAGCAAATTAACAGGAACCCACAGACCACTGGCCGAAACCAGAGCAGGAACACTCCAGTGTTGTTTACAGAAGTATTAATTAAGTCTACCAGTTGTAAACTCTTAAAAAGAGCATAACACAGTATTTCTATAGTAAATCATGTCTGCAAAAAATATCCAAACCACTTAAATCCCCCTCACATAGGCACTTGTTTAGAATCTTAAAATATTTTAAAAGTCCATCAAATTTTTTCTGGTCACCAATGGATTCTGCAAGTAATTTCTGTATATTCATCAAATAACATTTCCCAATGTCTGTACTGCTCTGCAATCATCATGTTTTAAAACAACAGATTTATCAAGAAGACACATTTCCTATTAATTACTGCCTTAATATAATCTTATACAGACTTCTAAATGATATTGCTGCTACAGCTTTTGAAAGGAAGGTTAAAACACCTGAGTTTTATAAATCAAAAAGACACAAAAGGTACAAATTGATCAGAGAATAAAAGCACATTCAAAGTATAAAAAGTCAAATCTTCCTTAGAATTGTTCATACTAAAACACACACTGTAATTATTGTCCCACATTCAGTATGACACTATTGGGTGCTAAATATTCATTCTTGGAATAAATCTGAATCTGGAACTATTCATCTTTTTTCAAATAGCTGACATGCTGCATAAACAGAAAGTTTGTGTAGATTTTTGAAAATAAACAATACACCATGTGAACTTGATTTATTATACAATTTATCTCTTTCTATCTCTCTCTGCTATACATAATTCAGATCCACATAGAATGGTTCCTATACCATTAATATTTTCCTGCTCTTTTTGGCTTTAAGGCTGTGATATTTTTAAATGTTTCAAATGTATGCCAATTTATCACTAATATTATAGTGGCATCACTCATATCTGGGAGTTCATAATTTGGCACATAAAACTTGCTAGATGATGATGATAAAACTTAACTTGCTATAACCTAGTTTTGGAATAATTGTTTAAGAGAAAAAATAAAATGTAACCTACTAATTTCCAAGTTCAAAGATATCTGAAACATTTTTAAATGGTTTCATATACATGTGAAATTATTAAAAATAGAAAAGGTAGGAATTATTAGGCTAATTTCTTATCCTTGATTTTTTTCTCCAGTTTATACAAAAATCAAAACAAGCAATTTTGAAAACATTAAAACTTCCAATATTGTTTAGAAAAATATCTTTCTACCTGTTAGGAAAATACACTTTTTCTCTTACTAAAATTACATTAATAATAGATTCCTTTTGTAAAAATTAAGTAATCACATATAACCTAAACTATTATTCAAGGTCTATTAGGCAAATAATCCATGCTAACAAAATTATTTGTAGGTTTACTTAACCAGACAACTCTTGAAACATCACGAAATACATTTAGCAAACCTATTTTGAATGCAATTTTTAATTTTTGGATAAGACCTTAGAATTGTTTTTTATTCAATCAATCAACAGGTTTTGAATGTCTACTATGTATCAGGTATTAGCTCAGACCAGGAATATAAAAATGAAAACAAAAAACTTCCACCCTCAAGTAACTCTTAGTACGCTGGTGGGCTTTGTTGTTTTATTAATATATCTAATCATATTTTTAGAATTATCATAAATGTGTATTTTCCCCCGAAGAGTCAACAAAGCTTGACTTTCTGGTGTTCATAATGTCAAAAGTCCCAACACCATAAATGACAAGACATATTAGAAGTTATATCTTACACTACCCTCCCCTGATGTGAAGAAAAGTGTTCCTAAGAGGTGCTGTGACCTCTCCAGAACCAGGTGTCTACAAGAGAACACAGCTGAGACTAAAACTCAGGTCTGACTTTAAATTCAGAGCTCTTTCCTCAATGTTTTTAAATTGCTTTCATACAAAGGCTTATGACTGCTCATTTGCATAACATAGATACAAAACAGCACTCTGAAATCCTGGCAATCTTTCTGTATTCATAGGCCACAAGTGTCTTACTTCCCCTCCCTTCAATTTTAAATTTCTATAATTAATTACATAATAAAATCCTAACAAAAATAGAAAGCATAGCCAACATTTTTTTAAAAAGTACTGTATACTGTATCCACTCGCTGAATTTGGAATGAAACAATCGTACCTAACAATGAAAAACTGTTAAGCATTAAAAAAGAAATGTTGAGATACTCAGCCACAGATCTGTCAACAAAATGGCTGCCCTCAAACAAACAAGTGTTAAAATTTTTAAGTGTATTCAGACATACTGAAAATACAGCGGTCCCCCTTTACCCATGAGGGATACGTTCCGAGACCCCCAGTAGATGCCTAAAACCACAGATAGTACTGCACCCCACATATACTGTTTTTTTCTATACATACATACATATGAAAAAGCTTAATTTATAAATTAGGCACAGTAAGAGATTAACAACAATAACTAATAATAAAACAGAACAATTATAACAATATACTGTAATAAAAGTTATATGAAAGTAGTCTCTCTCTCTCAAAATATCTTATTGTCCTGTACTCACCCTTCTTCTTGTGATGATGTGAGATGATACAATGCCTACGTGATGAGATGAAGTGGGAGGAATGGCGTAGGTATTGTAACGTAGTGTTAGGCTGCTATTGACCTTCTGATCGAACGTCAGAAGGAGGACCATCTGCTCCCAGACCATGGTTGGCTGCGGGTAACTGAAACCGAGGAGGTGAAACTGCAGATAAGGTGGGACTATGGTAGTTAAAATACGAGTCATCAAATACTTCCATTATGGATTCTCTTGACACTCCACCAGCAGAGTACAAAACTCCCAAAACGCTCTCTGATAGAGTTTTAAAGTTTTCAACTGTAGTTTATAAGTATTACTATACTCTGCATTTCTGAAACCATGATTTTGAAAAAAAAAAATCCTTTATTAGCAAACCATCTCATGTAACAATTTATCTTCCACTCAAAGTGCAGTGGGAAAGATAAACATTTATCTTAACTCTCTTTAAGGAAGACCTAATTTTCACTTTCTTACATCTTGAGACTGCCTAAGAGTTAAAGATTACCACAGGGAAATCATGTCTGGGAGGGAGCAAGAGGAAGAAAAGGTAGATGGTGGGAAGAAAAGAGGGAAATAGGGTTTGGGCGTGGAGTAGGGGAAAGGAAGGAGCAGAGGGGAAAGGAAGGAGCAGAGACGCAAAGGAAGGGCCCACAAGAGGCAAATGCAGTCAGAAAGCGTCCCGTGTACCCGCTGGGTCCCACCAGGGAATTCTAGGCCAACTACACAGACAGGACAGAGAAATAAGAGACAGGCAGCTTGAAAGCTATCCTATAAGGCTGCAAGATCTTTAGTGTTATTCTCCTTTACTACTTGGTGCTCCAACTTAGAAATGACTGCAAGTAAGCTCAAGATTCTTCTTAAAACCTGTGAATTGCCTCTCCTCTCAGACGAGGCCTGTGTCTTTGATGAATATGCATCTCAGAGACTTGGTTGAGTTGTTCTGAGAGTACCCACTGCCAGAGGTCTAGTGTCTTATTTTCCTTGTGGCCTTATCTGCTTCTCAAGGCAAGGGCCAGTCTCGTTCATCTTTGAACACCCTTTAGTGCTTAGGGCTGTGTCCTGCACATAGTAAGTGGTCTCTAAAACACAGCAATGAGAACTGCAACTATCACAGGGTTTCCAGTTTCAGAGTTCATCCCAACTTTGAGGTTTGCATATTTTAGTGGCAACATGTCCCAAATGAACACCTTGGTCTCAGCTGAGTTTCTACAACCAATCTTGGGGTCTTCCGTGGCTGTGCTGCTCCTAAGGATGCTCAGAGGGCCTAGGGGCCCACCATGAAGAAAAGAAAATGCATAAGGAAAAGAAAACAAGCTAAATGGGAAAACAAGCCACAAAGACTAGGCAAGGCTGCCACGGACTTCCAGCCCACCTCTGAGACATGCACAAGAAACTCAGCGGCCGTGTGTGTAGCTTGGTTGGACAGCATGCCTCCCAGGGTGTGGCATCTTCCCAGAGCTGTTTCACTCACTCTAAGCAAGGGTTTTCATTACTGGAAAGCATGCTATGCCCTGCACGTGTATGCCGCAAGCGGAGTCTTAAACTTCCCACGTTCACGAATAATCCTGGATAGAAGTTGGATTTTTCCTCTGAATGTAGCAGTTAGCTATTCTCTTTCATTACTGTGTGGCAAGATGAAGGAATTGTGTTTTTGCCTAATTTCTCTGCTTCTTACTGTCACATTGCTCACAAATGTGAATCCAAAAACCATCAGGTTCAGGATCTAAGATTCTAATCTCTACATAAAGACATAAATCTATACTTAAAAGATTAGTATTCTCTTCTATTTTCAGAAAAATAAGAGTGTCATATTCAATGGATGCAACATTTTACAGCCCTGAGATTCCAGATTTCAATAGTACAAATTCACGTTCAACAGGATTTGGTCTTCAATAGACTGACTTTTACATTCAGCTTTATAACGTGTGTGTGTGTTAGCGTGTATGTGTGTATTCATTCCATTTTCCAATTTCGCTAACTTACTAGTTCTTAACTTGTCTGGAACACTTTGAGAAGACACTTTGGGAGCCCTCTCTCCAGGAGGAGATTTGAATGTTCCCAAAACACATCTTGCCTGCAGTTCGAGAGAGTTTACAGGCCGTCTGAAGTAGATCATGGCCCCTGTGCTAAAAGCCTCCAGGACCAAGCTGACTGGGCTCCCTTTTATACATAATCAATAAATCCCCCAATATCTCTACAGATTACTAAACTGCTAGGGTTCTACTGCCTGTGTAGACAACAAGCGTTGCAAATTCTATTCTTCTGAGAGGTTCAAGGAACCATATTATGAAATGCTCCCTATATGAAAATAGCCCTGTGAAATATGCAAAATTAAAATGACTTAAACTACTACAACATCTTATTTAAATTATGCTAAAAGGAATTCCAGGAGCAGAATGGGGAAGTTTGGTGAGAAAAGAACAGAGCCGTTAAATCTCCGCTTAGTGAGATGCTAAGCAAAATGAAAAGCATTTGCTTTAACCTCAGTTAACCTTCTCCTCCTAAGCCAAATTTCCATACTCTTTAAATGTCTTAAAATTAGTGAAATGATTTCATTTATATTTTCTCCACCCAAAATTTATAAGTGAGGCAAAATCAAATATGTACCATCTCATCACATCTGTCCTTCAATGGAAGCCAGCACCGTAATCCTGCACCAGAAGAGAGCTGAAATGAAGGCAATATGTCTATCAAAGGGGCCTTAGAGTAGATGTAAGGTTCTTTACTCTTTCAGATAAAAGAGTAAATTATTTAATTCAGTCCAATTCAACAAGCATTTATGCAGCACTGAAAACCACTGAGCTGGGATATGGAGGGAGAAGAAGACAAGGATTCTTGGAGGGTGACTGCCCTTCCTCCAAGAGCCCACCACGTCCTGAGGGAGACAGAGTGGCACACCGCGGGCTCAAGGCAGGCGCAAACACAGACTGTAGCTGAGGTACATACAAAGGGAAGAGACACTCATGTCCACGAAGGAATTAGAAGGTTTCAGGGATAAGGCAACACTTGAGCTGGTCCTTGAAGGATACAACCTCTAGTGCTGGGGACAGGGAGCAGAAAGAAGCCCCTGGAACAAAAAGGACCAATTATTTGATTTGTAGAACCCAGTGTGAAATGACAATGTGGGGTCCCTTGATTAAACATCATTAAGAACTTCAGAGCATTATATCAAGTGCAAGCAGCACAGGCAGCACTGGGAGAAGCAGAGAAGCCATGGTCGGAGGACCTCAAGCAGTCCTGCCGTGGCAGGTGCCCGGGGACCTCAACCACCAAACGTGGCAGGTGGCTGAAGGAAATGGAGCAATTCTCCTATTAACAAAAACGAGGCACTGCTAGCCACACATCGGGGATGGAGGAACTAGGTGCTTACAGAACGCAGACAGAATATAGACATCAAACAGACATATCCCAAAATCTGGACTCCTGTATCTTCTCTGAGCCTAGGCTGAGTGAGTTTGATCCTGAAAGTGTGACTCCGCTTGCCAGTTATTTTGTACTGGGGGAGTGGGTGGTTGCGGGCAATAAGGAACATTTTCTCTTTCTTTCTAATTTATTTCCCATTGAAATGCAAAAAAATTAGAGAGAGTAAGCTTTAAAGGAAGTGAAGAAATAAGTATTCACATTTTTAGTCTGGCATAATATTTCCAATTCCTGCTGTTTTTCCCTCATTCAACAGTAACCGGTTGTCAGCCAAGGCTCTGATAAGGCCTCCAGATTAGGAATGGTTCTACCGACATTGTTTTATTTACACTACACATGCTTTCAGTTTTACAGTTCAGCAGCAAGGAGAGCTGCACAGCTCCTCACATTAGCCCTGAAGCTACTTTAAGCTACAAGCGGCTGCTCTGTAAGCATTGGAACAAATTCTCTGTAGTCCCCATAGAAATCCCATGGAATGCAGCTTCCTGCTGGTTTGTTACACTGCATCAGAATAATGAGAATACGAGGATAGCCTACTAGATCACGCAATGAAACAATACTCAACACCCCACCGTCCACCCAGAAAGACTTTAACCCTTCTCTTCTGCAATTAAAGCTTCCTATTTACATCGAAGAGTTGTTTGTGAATAATCCCACCAGGGAGTCAACTCAACAAAAATAAATCACCCAGTGCTTTCCGACAGTCTAAGCTCAATGCCTGGCACCTAGCACAATCAGTATTTGTTGAACAAATGATGAATGCTGACCCATTTATCCTGATTGATTTTTTCCCGCCCCAAACGGACCTTACACTCTGCTAAATTTGCCTCTCTTATACCTTTTACAGAACACTCCAGTACATTTTATTCTACATTTTAAACCATTCCCTTAAGAATTCTCATGACTCTATATCAAAGATTCTATTAAATCCATAATGGGATAACCATGAAAAGGGAAATTATTGTATTAATTCCCTGTCGCCAGGACTGAAGGCAGTCAGCACACTGACAGCAAAAAAGGAAAAAAAAAGGTCAAATGTAACCGGTTTTCCCTCATCTGCGCTACAAGACAGGACGAGCACTGGGGTTCCGAGAGTTAGCGGCCCATCTCTGCTTCCTCCTAGCCCTGGATATCCAGCAAGTTACACAACCTCCCTGTGCCTTGATCTGCTCTTCGGTAAAATGGGGACACAAAAGGAAATTGCCTTATGTTGTGATTGTGAAGACTGAGACACCGTAAAGCACTTAGTGAAGAACCTGGTACGTGGCAAGTATTCAATAAAAACTCACTACCGTTATTATTCTACTAATAGCAACCAGGCTACTGTATCACCCCAATTTTCTAAAAAATTACCCAGTTGAAAATATTTTAAAATATTAAAATGATATAACATTTTAGAATAAACAAACATGAATTTAAGAGACAATGAAGAATCATATTTGTGACTGATCAAAATTTCTTCTTAAACCTAACATCTATTTAAGAACATGATATAAGACTAAATACATAAAACAGTTTTCATCTTGAGTCACTTGATAAGATTTCTATTCCATTCTCCAATAAGTAAAAGTTCTTAACAAAATCTAAATCTTTATAAAACTATTTTTCAAATATAAAAAGTAATTTAACATTTCCTGATGGAATTTGAACAGTGTTTTAATATTTTGTTTTATAAGAGAAAGAAAGAAAAACCACTGGCTCTCCTTACACAATATATAAGCTTTAAAAAACAAATCAGAGAACACATGGATTTTCACAAGTACTGAATTCAAACCTCACATCAAACCTTATTATCATTTTGAAATGTTTGGCTGTGCAAAAACCAACAGACAAGCGCTTTCTAAAAGAATTCTGTCATTTCTTCACTTCCCATAACCCTGCCAGCTTCCCAAAGCTCTTTGACAGTATAATCAGTCAATTCAATCAGAGAAATTCTAAAGTACAATGGTAATTTTCTCTCACTTTTTTCTTTACACTGTCAGTTCAAGCCACCTGCTGAAAGCATTGATGTGGAATAGCTCAGTATTAGCTCTGAAATTAGTACCAGTCCCCAGTTAAATACCTGGCACGTTTGGTGTAGGATAGAGACTCTTAATGGCATATAAGCTCATCAGCAGAATCGGCACGGTATTTAAGACAGCTTTTTTCCAAGTCATTCGTACTGGCCCTTGATGGTATCAACACAAGGCTGAAAGTAAGCCAGGAAAGGAAAACGGGTTCAAGGACACAGCCCCAAATTAGAAAGATGATACTTCCACGTAAATATTCTTAAGTATGATGTCACTATGGACTACTCTAAACAAATTTCTGAGTTCAATATCTAGCCTATAACAATAGCCAAAATGTCTAATAAGGTCTCCATAGAAGGGAATACTACATTTAAAATGAAAGATTCTTTTCCTTTAAATTTCAACTCAGAATTTGCTGTGTGCATTTTTCACATGCACGTTTAAACAGAAAGTGAAGTGCAATTACCTCTGGTATCTTACATGTTCCAGCACCTTGCCTGGCCTGCCAAGCTCAGCAGGTAGGTCTGTGAGCACTGACTGAGGCCGCAAGGATGAAAGGCATTTACTGCATCTACTCAGAGGGTCGTCAATGGACAACCTGTACAAGATTTATGCTCTAAATAATAAATGAACTAAGCACCTTGAGGTAATTGGCTGTGTGAAGCTTCACAATAGGCCAGATAGCTTGTCTGAACAAAGTAAAATAAGATTAAATAATGAATGAGGAGTGCAGAGAATTTCAAGCCAAACTAATACTGCACGGCTTTTTTTTAAAGTGAAAGTAGATGGTGAGACAGGTTTTCATGGTTTTAAGAGGTGTCACTGGGACTTCCTCTTTCTCTGTCAACAGAAATTATTTCAAAGATACATGTTTTTCTAGATTTCCAGCGTTGGTGCATAGAAGCCAGTCCTAGCAGTTCAAGAAACAGCCTGCTGAGTGATGGAAGTTCGTCCAAAGTCTACCCAACACTCAAGTCCACTTGCATTTTATAAAGACAGAACCAATATCTAATGACGTCTGGGGGAAAAAATATCAGAGCAAACTTTTGAAAAATAATGTTTCTGACACATGTACAGATTTAATACCGTCTGCCACTGCAGCGACCAATAAAGAAAGATTCTGTCAAGCAGATTTCCAAGTCAGTTGCAGTGTAGACACTCCTCTTGGGCTATTTTTTTTTTTTTAAAGAAGTTGATAATGTTTGATCACTAGCTTTGTAAAGAGGAAGAAATTGTAGCCTTTGGATAGTCAAGCCACAAGCATGAGAAGAGTCTAAAAGGAAACAGAAATGCAGACACAGGTCCAGGCACATGTATGGATGCCAATTTCATTATAATTTTTTAATGTCATGCTTAGCTTTCCTTATTTAACTTTTTTTAAAGATCAGAAGATTAAATAGTCATTAGTTCTAAGTGCGATAATTGTCTGAGGCTATGTAAATAAAAATGCCCTCCGGGGCTGGCCCCGTGGTTGAGTGGTTAAGTTTGGTGCTCTGCTTTGGTGGCCCAGGGTTCCCTGGTTCAGATCCTGGGCGCGGACCTCTACACCATTCATCAAGCCATGCTGTGGTGATATCCCACATAGAGGAGCTAGAATGACTTACACCTATGTACTGGGGCTTTGGGGAGAAAAAATAAAAAATAAAAATAAATAAAAATGCCCTCATCAGTGAGAGATGCACATGGAGGTATTTACAATTGTCTGGAACTTGTTGGAAAATATCATAGGGGAAAAAAAAAAAAACGAAATGGAGGTTAGATAAAATAAGATTGGAAAGATATTAATATTTTTTGACTCCACACTTGGATACATGAAGATCCTTACTCTATATTCTTCTTTGTTGTATGTCTGAAAATTTCTGTAATAAAAAGCTTACTTTTCAATGAGTGTAAGTACAAGTGTCTAACCGTCCTGGATCAACACAAATGTGAGTTGGTACATACGAAAAGGCTCTTTCCAGGGCTTTGGAAAACTCCACCACCGAACATGCATTAAGAGCCTGTTCTGAGTCAGAGATGGTGCCCGCTCTCTACAGTGATGAGGAAGCAGGGAGCTCTGTGCCCATGTCTGCAGGAGGGTGCCCGCTCAGGCTTCCCCTGATAACTGAGGGGAGCAATCAGCTCTCCCACTGGGCTCTTCAGCCCTTAGGGCTCAGGCTAAATGTCATCTCTTCACAGCGGCAATTCCTCTTCCCTGTATCTTACCCTCACCCTGCCAGTTTCTACCTCAACCCCTGCTTGATTCCTTCAGAGTACCTACGACAATTTATAGTTATTTTACTTGTCTATTCCTTCTTTGCTTGGCTCTGCCACTACCGAGCCAACAGGACACTGTCTTTTCATCACTCCCCATATTCCTTGGCTACAGGGTTATCAACTACTGATCGCTTTCCTACACCTACCACTTAAACTGTGGAACAATCTATTACAAGCTTACTGCTTCCCTTCCCAAGCAGATATACTCCTTTAAGACTAAAGAACCAGCATTTGAAATACATAAATCAGTGTGCCAAGTAGAGTGACACAGCAATGTGTTAGTATTAGTATTTGCATTCTTAAATTTTCTTAAACATATAGCATTTGCTGATTAGAAGTGCTGGGGCCCAGTGCAGGCTATCCCAAAACATGCCACTGTGGCATATTGATTATTTTGAATTAAAGTTACTTGAGAAACAACCGATGCAAAAAGGTGTTTTGATCCTCTCTGTTCCCCTGAAACAGGAAATACATCTCCCATATGAAAGACATACTCCCTGCACCAGGAGAGAGACATCCTTATCACCAGAGCTAAGGAATTCAGGGCTGAGAAGCCTGTATTAACAAATCTTGTTACTTTTTTACTAATTTACTACCCCAAACCCAAACTCTGCTTAGATTCCTTACTAATTAATCACTCAAACCTAAGTTTCCTTGTACTGTCAAATCCTCACAAATATATTGTTTCTCGTGTAAAAAGTATAAAAGCTGCCTGTTTTGGTCATCTCTCCAAGCATCATTTTTATGATCTCCCGTGCATACATATTAAATTGGTTTTTCTCCTGTTAATCTGTCTTGTTCATTTTATTCTTAGCCCAGCCACAAGAACTCAAGACGCATAAGGCAAAAATTCCACCACCACCCCCTGCCCTTGCCCCTGACGAAAGACAGTGGTAGAGAACTTGAGCTTTTGGATCAGACATACCTGGGTTTTAACTTCTTTGCACTAGCTCTAAATTTGGGCAAATTACTTAATATCTCTGATCATAGCTATCTTCATCTATAAAATGCACAGGGTATTAAATAACTCACAAGGTTTGAGAAGTCAAAAATCACATACACATGATTCATATAATCATATATATAAATTTAGGACAATGCTTGGTACATGGTAGGCATTCAGTAAATGTTCCCCTTGTGCCCTTAATATTCCCCCATTCTAACACTTTCAGTAAAACAGATACAGGACATATTAAAAATTTAACGTGGGAAAATCACTTTAGTCTGTTGATCTGGAGGATATATTTAAATTATCTTAACATTCCCAAACCTGTTAAAGGAAAGCTATCACCAAAGTCACATGAACATGCACTGAAACGTTTGTCACCTTCTGACGTCCTCCACTGTTTTTGAATTATACGTATTTAACGCATTTCCAATTTTTCCAAAATATGCTCAAGAACATACTCCTTCAATATACACTGCAATAAACACTAGTTAGGAGGGAGTGAACTAAACATATCAATTCGAGAAACTGGAAACAAAATACCTCAAAGGGCACACACTAGCCAGCCAATGCCACACGGTGGAACTTTAAAGACAGAACCAAAAACCATGGGAGGACGTTAACGTGGAAGGCAGACTTCAAGAAGTTCCTAAGGCTGGGACTTTTCAAAAAGTAAAACAAATTTAAAATAATAGGCGTAACCTTCAAAAATAATACGGAATCTATATTTGAAAGATGGACAAAGCCACAGACTTTTCTTTGGCTCACGGTTAAAATATTAATTCAGAGTTTTCACTAAATCTGAAAAAATCATAAAATAGTTACTATTTTTTGACCACCTATTTTTTTTTAAATAGCTGTAATATTTCAAAACTGGGTGAATAAACCCAGAAAACAGATTTTCATATTCCCATTTTATAGACAAGGAAATTAAGGCACAGAAAAATGTAACTGGCTCAATCGTGGTATCACTAACGAGCGGGGAGGCTAGGAATTAAACACATGTCTTCTTGGATTTAAAAATAGGCTCTCCCGCACATCATATCCCTGACTTTTACCATGCAAAGATTATACAAAGAAAGTTTTACACACATTATTAATCTTGCCACCATATGAGTTAAATTTAGCTAATTACAATTCTTTTATAATATGCACAATATAAAAATAATATAATTCCACTTTAAAAACCTAAAGTTGTTGAGTTTGTTTTTAATTTAGAAAAATTTGCCTCTTGCACTTAAAATTGCAAATCAGTATTGTCTTTATCCTATGCTTAAGATGGTTTTTCTTGTGGAAGTTACAGTTAATGGCAAACTAATCAAAAAAGAGGTGATAGTCATTTAATATGGTAATTAGACATTATATACATTAATTTATACATGCAGGGGGCAATAAAAATTAGACTAGACATTGATTTAAGTTCTGAACAAGAGAAATCGGAAGTCGACTAGATACCCATAACTCCACAAGAAGATGTTTTAACTAGTCCATTGGTAACCACAACCCCCGAATTATCAGATGTGTCACAAGTTACTGTCAATCCAATGCAGCGTCCAGAGCTCACAAGGTGACTGTGGTACCTCAGCTGATAAATGGATTGAGAATGTATGACACTTAGTCTTAGGAAATGGATCCACATGCAAAATAAAATGGGGAATTATAGTCATTTTTTAAAAAGCCTATCAAAAACAGCCATGAGTGCCTTTCCTCATTATCTACAATAATCAAATTTACCTTACTGCTTATTAATATCCTTTTC
Organism: Equus asinus; assembly: GCF_041296235.1. NCBI lineage: Eukaryota > Metazoa > Chordata > Mammalia > Perissodactyla > Equidae > Equus > Equus asinus. Next base: position 178,155,145 of record NC_091791.1, on the reverse strand, counting down.
ATTTACCAATAGTAAACACTAGCAGACTAGGAACAGAATCCTCCTTTAAGGCATCCCCGTCCTATGGCCTTGTACTGGGTGTTTTATCTTCCAGGATTGCTCTTTCACTAGTTTTTAATGTCTTGTTCTCCTAATTCAGGATTAACCTCAGATGTCACATCTTCAGGCCTTCATTAACACTCTATCTCGGGGGTCCCTGCAATACTCCCAATAATTCATCAACACCATTTCCTTATTTTGTTTTTTCACACTTCCGTTGCCCGAAATTCTTGGGTTTGTATGCTTCTTTACATATTTCTTGTCTGCCTCACCCCTTCTAGTGGAATGTCCATTGGAGCAGGGACCTAATTTCTCATGTTAGGTTCTCTATTACCCAGAACAAATGGCGTGGACCCTCAACAAATACACACCCGCGCCAGTGGTCCTCAAACTTCCGCATGCGTCAAAGTCATCCAGAGGGCTTGTTAAAGCACAAATTTCTTGGTCCCATCCAAAGTTTCTGATCTAGTAGTTCCGAGGTTGGGCCTGAGAATTCAATTTTCTAACACACTCCGAAGTAACACTGATAGAACAAATTAGTAAAGACCAAGCACAGTTCACAGCACAATCCATGGATGCTTCAACAGCTTGATGATTTTGAATACCATGCTTCAGCCAAGTCACATCACAAACAGGTTCTCTCCCAAACAGATAAACGTCAATGTGAAATTTTTAAAGAATTTATTTTCAAAAAATTTCCAAGTATAAGCTTTAAGTCTCTCTTTCACTTTTTACATGAAATCATTATTATTAATAGCTAACATTTACTGAACACTGACTCTCAGTTCCAAGCACTATTCTAGGCACTTTGTATGTATTATCTTCCCAAAAATCTCTAAGAAGAACTATAAATATCCCCATCTTACAAATGAGACAGTGGAAGCACAGGGACACCGGGTAACTTGCCAAGCTCATTTGTAAGCAGTTGGGAAGAAATTTAAACCCAGGCAAGCAGCTCCAGTTCCCAATTTCTTAAATTCCACAAACAGTAGATTTGGGAGAGTTGGTATAAAATACAGTCCTATTTCCTGATTCATGGCTCACCTGAACAACAGGTTTCATAAGCTATGATTTTTTTCTCACTCACCAACCAAAATAGGAGATAAACGATGAATTCTCTATTTATACTACTAACGGGAAATGTGTGCTTATGATACCTTAACACTAGACAAATACAGGGTGTGTGTGTGTGATACACTGGCTAGCCCCGCCTGCGAACATTCCTGCAATGTAAGAATTCCTTTATCCAAGGACAAGTTCTTTCACCTTCCCATCTGTCCTGTGAATTTTTAAATGTCTGAGACAGGTGGCTTGTCGGAAACCTAAAACCCTGTGGGTCTAAGATATGATTAAAATCTGATGTTAGGCTCTCTGATAAAGAAGAATCCTGTGTTTAGGCAGGAATTTGTAAGTAACCTGCAAAATGTGTCAAAGATAACTTGAACCCTACATAACCAAAATCTCTTTAATTCTAGAATAGCATATGCTAGAACAAACTTTTACTTGCTCAATTTCCCCACAGAAAACTGTAGCAATGACTACATACCACTGACGTGAAGGAATAAAAACTGATCAAATAACCAATTTTTGATGGTTTGAGGGTTTTTTTTTCCCTTTCTGAATTTACTAGTGGTTTTAGAAACAATATGGTCTGCCCTTCTTTTCTTAAAGAGTTCTGGTAGGCTAGTAGTTTATCGGTTTTCTTCTTGATTTTATCTTTAGAAAATGTAACTACAGTTCTCCAAGCAATATTTATAAATAGTGCATTAATGACACTTAATAACATCAGTTAATAATGCAAGGTAAGTTTCATAACTGAATATCACAGAGTTCATTGTAAAATATATTACTCAAAAAACCTTAACAATCATTATACTTCACACAAATGCCAAGTGCACTGTGACTTCTCTGAAACTAAAGTGCACAAGAGGATTAAAAGGCCACCTGCCATGAACCACTCCCCAGTTTATATTTGTTAATGAAAAGCACAATACAATTTTTTAAATGCAATCCATTTCTTTCCTAGAAAAGATGGAAGGAGTTTAATTGAATTCTATTTAGTGAGAACTTAAATCTATGCCAAGTTTAAAATTTGGCACAGAATACTAAGCAATGATCATACAGATAATTAAAATTTAAAATGTTAAATGATTTATCGTCTTGTAAATAATTAAAGGAATTTAAAAATCCAAGTTAGAGAGAATATATATTACAAATCTCTTTTTTAGAACAATAATATATGAGAGTACGTTACCCACATTTTGTTACTAATAATGTCAGCAGTGACTTTAATTTGAAAAGCTTTAGCAAACTTAATGAAATTAAGCTAAATTGATTGGCATTCTGATCCAGCAGGTATTAAACACATCAAGGTAAAAACAAGGCCACTGTGACAAATTCAATAGATCAATTTGCAGTGATGCAAAAATCCAATAAATTGAGATTTAACTAAGGAATATTGCACAAATGCCAATCCCTTCTACAAAATAAAGGAGTATTCATTTGAGACTATATTACTTACCATAACTACCATGAAATCTATAATTGTGTTGTTCTTTGATTGTACAGCCTTTGACTGGTTTCCTTCATTTTTAATGTTCCTATTTTTATTATTTTCAGTGCATTGACTTCATCACCCAGGCCTCCTCTTGCTCATTCAGTCATGAATCTTTACTAAGTACAAATCTATCCTTGCCCAAGAAATACTCTTTCCCAAAAGTTTTTGAAAGAAGCACAAATTAATGAATAAATTAACAAAGAGTATCTGAAGAGAGAGAGGTTTTACAGTAGTAAAAATATGGTAACATTAAAAAATTTAAAACAGAGCACTATTATTCACCATTTAATGCTGCTGGTCTCCCCAAAATATAAATACATGCAAAAGAATATGCATGTATTTGTCATCTACAACATGAGTTCAGGAGAAAAACACCTACACAGTTTCTGCTAATGCTCACACATGTAGATCACAACCCTTGCCCCTATACTTTGGATTCACTTGTTCAATTTTGGCAGAAAGAAAAAAATCTCTTCCATGATTATGTTTTATCTACCAAGAAATTACGACTCTGGTTCATATTCAGATCTCTTAAGCAAGTAGCACAGTGTGTAATATATAATCTTTAGTAAAAAAAAAAAAAACCTACTTGAATTTATTTGAAATTACAAAGGAGAAAGGTAAAATAATAGAGACAAAATGGTTGGGAAGGAGAGAAAAAGGTTGTCAAAAGGGGTACACAGAAGTAGTTTGAACTGCCTTTGAAAAATTCTCCCACCAAAGCAAAAACTTAAGTAAGGCCACCCCAACCCAAACAGTGTTTTTATACCGATAGACATTCAGATTATCATGTCATGGCTGAGATTTGGCATAAGAGGAAAAGCCCTCAGCCCAGGGCAGAAGTTTTAAACGTCTGTCAACTAACAATGCTCTGTGGGTCAAATCTAGCTCACAGAGTTAGTTTTCGTATATCTGTGAGCTAAAAATAGTTTTTACAGCTTTAAATGATTAAAACAATAAGAATTTTTACAGCATGTGAAAATTACCTGAAATTCAAATAGTAGTGTCTATAAATAAAGATTTTTTAGAACACAGAATTCTTGATCAGCAACACAAATCAATGGCACATATCCAACCTGACTATGCTAATGTAAAAGGCAAAATTCTAGGTAGAAAACCCTGGGTAGAAGCTTAAAAGGTCATTTTACAGGCAGACCCTAGAATTTTCCTTAAAATGACATTATCAAAATCAGTTTTAACATAATACAAAACAATTCTGTCCACATCTTGCATGTAACTAATTGTCATATTTGTTTGCGAGGAAGCAGAAGGAGAATAAAGAGTCCTGGAATCATTTTCTGAGGGGCATAGAAATGACTGACGTGATTGTATTTTAGATATTTTGTTCAGCATTTGTTATTTCCATATGGGATCATACAGGATCTAGTATCTTGAAAAGATGAACGGTTTTATATTTGTAAAAGCCTTCAAGATTAGTGAATGAAAGCAGCTTCACAAATACAGTGTCCTCTTAGTGATAAAGAGGAGTCAGTAAGCACGTGGCCTTGTGTAAAGGTGGCCTATAAACCACAAAGCAGAGACACCTGGTCAATGGGCCTCAACTCACACCTTCCAATCATTAGACACACACAGACATTAATCTAGGATATTGACATACCAAACATTTTCAAAAAGATTATGCACACATTCCTTAGGCTCAAAGGTGAGTTAAGGAAAAGTGCAGTAGTGAGGAGCACAAAGCAACAGCAACTCACGAAGGGCCAACTAATCTTACACCAGCAGCAGTGCCACATCCATCAGCACGGCTGTCAATACAGTGAACTGGAGACCTGGTTTTGCTGTAGAAATAGCTTCAGAGCTTACCACCAAGGCTCCAGGAGCCAGAGTGGAAATCCAAATTAGGATACAATGGCAGCTAACAAGGGAGAGAAAGGTTCAACTCTACCAATACTCTTCCATAATGGAATTTTTAAATAAGCTTTGCAGAAACAATATGGTCTGCCCTTCTTTTCTTAGAGTTCTGGTAGGCTAGTAGTTTATCGGTTTTCTTCTTGATTTTACCTTTAGAAAATCTTTAGAACTACAGTTCTCCAAGCAATATTTATAAATACTGCATTAATGACACTTAATGACATCAGTTAATAATGCAAGGTAAGTTTCATAACTGCATATTACAGTTACGCATTACAAAGAGTTATGCATTACAAGGGCAGCCTGCACCCACACTGATACCACACTAAAACTACAGTAAATATTACTTTTTTAAAAGACATGAACCCATAAGAATAAGGAAAACAGGAGAAGAGCTATTGACCATAAATTTTTCTAGATGGTTAAAAGATGGATTAGCAGCAACTTATTTAACAGCATTGAGACAAAAGACCCCAAACTAATAGTATGGAAAGCTGACAGAGCCCAATATACCATAAAAGCCACACATGGTTTAGGATCTGGAGCACTGGTGACCTATGGAACTGGGAGAGAGAGTGGTATTGTAGGGAACTGTGTAGCTAAAATAAGGGGGACTGTATGAAAGCTCTTTAGAGACAATTCAATGCCTGATACAGTTTCTAGGACTATCTCTGTAGAAATAAGAGTAGAAGGTCTGGAGGTTTATTTTCTGGAGATGGATAAACTAGGGGATAACCAGGAGCAGTTGAGTATCCAAAACAGTGAGATTAAATGATCATATACACTCTGAGAACCCTATCCATTCTCCAAAGGGCTTCCAGATCACCTGCAGCCCTCCAGATAAGAGGTTGGAAGTTCCTTTCTGAGGAAGCTGACCAGTCCAAGAGGACAAATTTAAAGATAATAGACATGAGGGTATCCTGCAGGCTTCCCATGGACTACTCAATGATGAAGTTCAATGTCAACAAGCCCAATTCATACACTCAGAACCTCCAATCTACTTAACTAGAAATGGAGAATCAAAGATCACAGGACAGCTGATGAAGTCGCTAACATGGAAGACAGAGACCAGATGAAACAAACAGAAAATGGTAACTTAGAAGAAAAAGACTGAGAGGGAGAAGAAAAGAAAAAAATAAGCATATTCCTACTATTAATCATCAGAAAGAACAGAAATTGCATCTACCAACAGGAACAGGATAGAATACAAAGAACATTTAGAGAACGAAAAAGGTCTTAAAAATTAAAACTATAGGGGCTAGCTGGGTGGCACAATGGTCAAGTTCACGCACTCCACTTCAGCGGCCCGGGGTTTGCAGGTTTGCATCCTGGGCGTGGACCTAGCACCACTTGTCAAGACACACTGTGGCAGTGTCCCACATAAAATAGAGGAAGATAGGCAACAGATGTTAGCTCAGGGTCAATCTTCCTCACACATGCACACAAAAAAAATTAAAACTATAATACAACTGAGAAAAACAATTCGATAGAAGGGTTAGAGTAAAAATTGAAAGCACTCTCCTAGACAGAGAAGCAAAAAGATAAAGGGAAAATATAAGAAAACAAATGGTCCACAAAATCCAACAGCCAATAGGAATGCCAGAACAGAAACAAAGAAAATAGGAAAGACGTCAGTGAAGTTATTCAAGACAATTTTCCAGAACTGAAGGATAAATTTCCAGATTATGAGGCCCCTGAGAAGCCAACACACTGAATCAAGGTAAATTCGTACCACATCACACATATCAGTGGGAATTTCAGAACATCCAGGGTGAAGGTTACACAAAATCAATCACCAAAATGTCTCAATATCTCTGAACAACAAACCAGAAGCTATATGACACTGGAGAAATAGCCTCAAATTCTGAAGTAAAATTATTTCCTCCTTAGAATTCCACACAAAACATGAAGCACGTGAGAGGGTGGAATAAGGATATTTTTGGAAACTCAAAGTCTCCAAAATTATCTTTTACATGTCCTTTTTCAGCAAACTAGCAGAGGATATGCTCCATCAAAATGAGGGAATAAATCAAAAAACAAGAACGCATGAAACAATAAGGCAAAGATATAAGCACCATATTGGTAGTCATCCTAAAAAGGCCAGCTAAATACAATGAACATCAGTGAAACCATTATTCTTGCTGGTGAGATACACCACAATTAGGGTTCACTGTGGAGATGGAGGTGGAAGAAGAGAGAGAGGAGGAGAAGTAGTGATGCTCCTTACATGAACGACAGCACTAAAGCCTGGTGTCACTGAAGAAATCAACCTCTTGGAAAAAGCCTTCTGATTCTTTTAGATTAGTTTCCCAACCTTGGCACTACTGTTACACTTAGGACCAGGTAAGCCATTGTTGGGGAGATGGGGGCAGGGTAGGCCACTCTGTGTACTGCAGGATATTTAGCAGCATTTCTGGCCTCTACCTCCTAGATGCCAGCAGCGTGCCCCCATACATACACACTTTTGACAACCATAAATGTCTACAGATATTGCCAAGTGTCTTTTAGGGGCAAAATTACTCCTGGTTAAGAACCAGTGCTATAGTGTGAACGAAGAATAAAACAAAAATTTTCCTGGTAAAAGATATAGATGTAATTTATCTATCCAACACTCACACTACACACGCTTATACATGCTCAGACAGTCTCTAGACGGTTACCAAAGGGGTACTAGTACTGACTACCTCTCTTGAAGATTCAGGGGGGAACTTTCTTCTTCACTCGTTTTAAAAGAATTTTGTATCATGAACATGCATTCTTTCCCAAAAAGGTATAAAATTAAAGTTTTAAAACAAAATTACAAGTGAGCATATCCCCACATATAATGCTACTTCCAGGAATCTCACCTCTTAAAGTATGCTTCCATGTGTATCTAAAATTACATATTCAAAATTATTATTTGTGACATTCATTTTAATAGCAAAAAAATAAATCATCTAAGTGTTCAATAATGGAACGCTGTGAAATAAATTATTTAATACCATAAAATGGAATAGTATGCAGCCATAAAAAAGTAAGGTCATTATATACCAACATGGAATGATTTCCAGAATATACCATAAGGTTAAAAAGGCAAAGTGTAAAGCAGTGTGCATATTTTATGCATATGCAACAAATGCACCTTCTTTCCACCCCCTTTTCTTTTCTATAAATTGATGGGAGTAGTTGATTCCAAAATGTGGAACCTTGACAAAGACAACTTGACAAAGAGGCCTGCTATGCTCTGGATGGCCTTTTATACTGAATAGAAGGAAACGGTTGTCATTCCTCCCTTAGCTCCCAACAGAGATTCAGGGTCTTGATTATTAAATCTTGAAGGAAAAAGTGGAACATAATTAACACAAAAAAATCCATTCCTATCAATGACTATCATATTGGAACCAAATTTTTTTAAAAAACAAGAAATTTTGCCCTGATCAGTAGGATATAGGGGTCATTTATAAGAGTGAAATCATCTCTGGTTCTGGCTGGAGGGCCAGCAATGAAATTGGCTCAGGGAAGAAGCAGCCAGCAGGGAAGTTGGAAGATAACTTCGCAATCCAAAATTTGACTTCCCATTTAGACTGCTCCTGGTTAAACTGGAGCAAAGAGCATGAGATCAGAGACGAGGACAGCGAGTTCAAGCTTAGCCGTATTCACTGCATGATCTTGGAGAAATCATTTAAGCTGCTGTCAAGTGGGGATAATTCCCGAAAACAGAAATGTGGGGAGGATTAATGAGCAAGACAACAACCACCAAGGGCATGTGAGATTAGAGCAAACAACATTTGTAATTTTAAATACTAAAGTCATTTATCCAAAGGCGATCTCTAAACAATAAAACACACAGAAGACTATGTGGAGCAGCTGTATTATCAAAATATTAACTAAATTATCAATATTTGATGAGTTTATTTTCTAATAAAAGTAATTTTAAAATTAGAAAAACAAAAAACAAACAATGCAGCCAAATCAATCAATCAACTGAGGACTGATACATGCACCTACAATGGTTTTCTGGAGTCTTTAGGTTAATTCTGACATGTGACACATAACTTTGAGGGTGAGGGTGAGAGAACCACAGTGCACATCTTAAACCTCAGCAGGGGCTGTGAATTCAATAAATATTTTTCAGATTGCCCCCTACGTGTTAGACACTACTGCACAAACTAGACAGAATATAAGTAAGCAAGCCACTTCCAGGCTGGACATATAACTTAAAAGGTAAGGCAGACCAAAGGACAAGTAACAACAACACAAGGCAAATTATGATATAAACCACAGAGAGAAACAAGTCATGTGCATCCTAAGCGCTCATGAAGTATCATATACAGTTGTAGACATCGAGAAGGCAGCCAAGAGAAGGGATGATTAAGCAATGTCTTTGAATGAGACAGAAGTCTTTTAAATGTTATTGAAGAAAAACTAGTTTTCTAGAAAATCAAGAAATTTTAAAGCTATTTATGAATCTTGGTCCACCTCATTTATAAGAAATACAAACACATTCTAATACTTTAGAAGAAGAAAAGCCACAAGCATATCAAGTTTTCCAAAGTCATTTGAAGTATAGACCTTTCCTTTATGTCTTTATGTATTCTTCTCACATTGATGGATAAAGGTAAAGAAATAAAAGTCTGTCATTTCATGTATGTCACAGATGTCTCATAGATAAAAGCTATCAATGAACTATCCATCATCAGTATATTTTTACACTGTGTCAGAACTAATTTGTTAAGTACATCAGTGCTCAACAAATGACTTCCTTATTTAACTCTATGGTAGCACTGTGCAATAAAAATATAATGATACACGAAAATAGTGCCCATAATGCTGGCTCACAATAGATATGTAAATGAATGAATGACAAAGAGACATAATATTATTACATGCTCTTTATTCCTTCGGTTAATCCACTATAAAGTATTTCTCAACAACAAAGATGAGACAGTACACAAAATCCAAATCACTATCAATAGAAATATAAATTAAATTTTTGAAGAAAGTAATTAATATTGAAACCAAATTTAAATACTCAGGATGTATTGCACCTGTGGTTACTTATATTATTGTAAACATCTCCAGAGAAGAAAAATGGGAAAGGCAGGAAATAAATATAAGGTGGACTTTCCATTGTTCGTTTCACATTATTTTTTTCTTGAGGACTTTGCCTCTTGTTATTTAGTGTAATTAAATATATTCCTATACTATGACCCCAATTTGAATTAGAACTTAGTGTGTGTGTATGTGTGTGTATAACATAAGCATTCTGATTCATTAAAGCAATTCAATATTAGAATATCGAAGTGAAAACTTTCTTACCATATCTATATGATAATCACTTTTCTTCTTATTGACTACGTAAATCTCATCTTCTTTTAAGTGACTGCCTGACACCTTTTAAAAGTCTAAAATAAGCATAATTATCAGTAATATTTTTAAAATCCAGCCTTCTTGACCTTAAGTTAAGCATTAAAAGTCATTTTTATTTCCATCTCCAAGTAAACTATTTGTCTACTACTCTAATTATAAATTTGCCAGTAATCTTTTTAATTTCTTTCCAAACAATTTTAGAAGTGCAACAGAACTTAGAAATACTCATTTTGCATATGGGGAAACTGAGTCCTGGAGAAGTGACTTGTAAAGATCAGCTGATTTATAACAAGAAGGAAAAGTCAACTTCCGATCAGAATTACATGAATATGCCTTCTTTGCTCACTTCAGTAACGGCATTTATCCATTTAAAAAATGCTTCTTTATTCTCTACAGAATGTAGAAGAATGAAGATTAAATTCAATCAATTTCTCATTCAATTACTGTAAGGATGTTTTTACTTATTGCAAAGATAGACCACTGTTCCCATCTTTTGAAGAAAAGAAAAGAAAAGAAAACCTGACATACAAAAATCCTAACTTGTTCCACATGTAAATTAGGAAGTAATTATTTGCATTACAAAAGATTTTATTTTACCAAAAAGATATGTAGCACTGTTCCTTGAAACATCAAGTCCCTGGGTAGAGCAAAAATTTAATCCAATTTACAAAAGGAGCAGGGAGGCAAAAAACTCCAGCTAAAGTGTAACTTCTACTTAAAAACTTTCCCTGACTGAGGAATGGCCCTCTTCTGTGCTCCTCCTTCCTGGCCTCTGGTTAACCTCTATCCCAGCCATTATTCACTTATGCATCCCAGTATTCATAGAATAAATCATTCTCTTAACCACAGTTAAAGGGCATTTAGGGGTCAGGAACCATGCCAGGCACTGGAATACAAAGGTAAATAAGAGAAGTTGAGAGTCTCTCCCTAGTACAGTCTTACTATAGATTCTTTTTATTGCTGGTTTTCTTTTCTGCATGTCCTCCCCAATTTTGAGCTCCTTGAGGGCAGAGATTACATCTTATTCATAACTGAGTATCCAGGATCTAGCATGGTGCCTGATTCATAGCACTCAATCAATGAACCCTGAGTAGAGAGATGATTTCTGAGTGCTACCATATGCCAAGTGCCGTCCTAGTTCATAAACGTATCCTCATCTCATTCAATGCCCAAGACCCCTAGAGATGCGATTTGCATAGAGTGTGACACTCAGGCTCAGAGCTGAGCTAAGATGGTCGAGATCACACAGTTTGATAGGGACGGAATAGTCATGCTAACTCACATCTGTAAAAACTCTGAAGTTCATGCTTTCCCCACTTTACATACTACCAAAATGTGATGTCTATGGAATATGCTGGAATGCCCATAATTCAACATATATAAGCAAAGGAATCAGTCCCAAAGAGAGAAAAGATACAGGTAAAGAGTGAAATTTCCCATCTTTCTTTACTTGTTCATCTGTTTTCCGGAGAGACATATTCTACACTCTGCGCAAGGCAATGTTCTAACAGGTATACAGCATCTGCTATACGAAATTGTAAAACATCTACAACTCTTTCGAGTCCTTCATAGGACAAAGCCCTCGGTAACCAAGTATAGATTTTCAAGCAAGAACATTCTATCATTCTTGTTATTTTTTATATATTTAGTATATTTTCTTTGAAAATAGCTTAAAAACTACAAGAGCACAGGTTTTCAGTCACACACCCTGGTCCTCCCATTTCCTGGCCATGTAGTCTTTGAAATAACGTAAGAAGGGATGTAAACACAAAGAGCTAAGAGACTGACAGAGTTCGGCATGGTAAAGAAGGAAACTAACATGCAAGAGGAAAAATAAAAACTGCCCTGCATGTAGCAAAGTGTACAAGGAGCCGCAGCAAATCAACCCGCTCATATGGAGAGCAAAATTGTGCTGCTCACCCAGAACTCAGAGGAACAGGACAAAGCATTGAAAATGATGAGAGGATTACTATGAAGAAGAGAACACAGATCTATCTTTTGAAGAACACATTACAATGGGAGGGAAAAAGAGAACGAAGGGAGTAAAAGCAAACTCAAGGACAAAACTGAAGAAAAACTTCAGAAATTTAAATACAAAACCTCGATTTAAAAGGGGGAAAGGAGGTTGCAAATCAAGAGAGTACATCATGATCCACACAAAACTAAAGAAAAATGCTCACACACATAGTCACATAGCCTGGGTAAAGGTTTTCAATACAAAGCCCGGGGTGGGGGAAGAAAGAAACCTGCAAATCTATGGGGAAAAAAAACAACAACAAACAAACAGTTTATCTTCAAAGAAAAAATTCTGGTTGGCATCAAGTATCTCTTGCAATATCTCCCTTGCAATTTAAATACCGTGAGAGAGACAAATGAACAACATTTACAATAATTTAATTAAGAGGGAAAAGTTTGTAAGCCAAGAATTTTGTAACACACCAAGTTATATGATAATAAAACATCAGATATTCAAGGGCTCAGAAAATCTCTCACATAAATCCCTTAAAAAAATCACTTGAAGATATACTCCAGTTAACTGGGAAATGAATCAAAATTAATGGAGATACTGTGGTATAAAAAGACTTAAAGGTTGGAAGTTAAACATAAATGTCCCAGTAAATGATGAAAATGTTATAAAACTGTATCCAAATAAAAAATTGTAAAAATAATTTAGTAGCAATAAACTGAATTCAAAACAATAGGTTTTGTCCAAGCAGCGCATTAAAATATGTTTAACATCATTCTTCATTAGGCAAATACAAATCAAAACCACAGTGAGATACCACTTTACACCTAATAGGATGGCCATAATTTAAAACATAAAAAAAGAAAAAGAAAATAAGTATTGGTAAGGATGTAGAGAAATTAGAACCCTCATAGGTTACCAGTGAGAATGTAAAATGGTTCAGCCACTATGGAAAAGATTTTGATGGTTCCTCAAAAAGTTAAACATAGAATGACCATATGACCCAGCAATTCCACTCCTAGGTAAATATCCAGAAAAACCGAAAACAAGTACGCAGACAAATATGTGCACCCATGTGATTTAGCAGCACTGTTTATAAGAGTTAAGAGATAGAAAGAACCCAAACATCCATCAACGGACAAATGGGTAATAAAATTGTGGTATATACAGACAATGAAATATTATTAAGCCATTAAAAGGAATGAAGCATTGATATATTCTACAAGGTAGATGAACCTCAAAAATATTATTCTCAGTGGGAGAAGTCAGACACAAAAGGTCACATAGGGGATGATTCTTTTTATTGAAAATACCCAGAATAGCTAACTCCTCAGAGATGGAACACAGATCGGTGGTCGCCAGGGGCTGGGGCAAGGGGAAAGGGAAGTAGATGCTTAGTGGGAATGGCATTGCTTTTTGGACTGAAGAACATGTTTTGAAACTGGATAGACGTGCTAGTTGCACAACATTGTGAATTTGCTAAAGGCCACTGAACTGTTCACCTTAACATGATTCATTTTACGTTGTGTGAATTTCACTTCAATGAAAAAAATAGTAAGTTTTAGTAAAAGGACTAGAAAACAAAATAAGGAACAGAAGGATATTTTTTTAACCTATAAAACTGTAAGTGGCAAAATGCATAATTATCAAGTAATCTTAAAGGAGAAGAAAGATTTAAGAGGCACTCCAATTGAACCTTAAGAGAACTGCCAAAGTTTTCTCAGGTCATAAAAGAATGCCCGAATGCAGATACGTATCATATTCCTCAATGGAAAGGTGAGTGATTTTAGAAATGCCAATCCTTCTCAACCCTCATAAAAAGGCCAAACAAATATTCCTTAAGTTGACAAGTGATGTTAAAGTTTACCAGGAAAAATTAATAGGTCAGAATTTCAAGAAAATTTAGAAAAGAAGAGAATACTGTTTTTTCCCCCTACAAGACACTAACATAAAGCTACAGTAATTAAAACAGTTATGATTCAATCACTGACATATGGCAGACACAAAAAAAGGCCTGGAAATAATAGCGCATGCCGGAAAGCAATCCTTGATATATATCAAATTTCTACAGCATAATTTCACCTCATATAATAATCATAGGAATGCAAATATTCCCTATAAAGTTTACAAAAAAATGTTCATCACAGGTTCATTTATAACAGTAAACGCATAGGAAACTATCTAAATATCTAATCTTAGAGGATTTATTGAACTAGTGTATATCCATATATTATATACCATTAAAATCACGTTTTTAAGCAGTATTTAATGATATGATATACGGTAACTAACTTTTTAGAAAAACAGTCTTTCAAAGTATACTCAGCTAATCTGAAAAAATTCATACGAAATAGTTCCAATTATAAACAGTATTGCTGTGATTGATAGGATTATCTATTTTCAGCTGTATATTTGCTGGTAACTTTAAAATTCTCCACAGTAAACTCATTTTACTTTGATAATCATGGAGGAAATCATTCAATAATGAGGCTGGTGTGACAACCCACTTTGAATTCCATTATAAAAACTATTATTCTGCTGTAGAACTATTCCAATAGCTCACACCTTTTGTCATTCCCTCCTTAGTTAGAAAATACAAGCATGGGCGAAAGCTCTAAAGTCCAGAAACGACCTACATTAGCAAAGAATATTGGGACACTTAACATGAGATGTTTCATGATCAATTTCAAGCAAGCATACATTGTTCATGCAATTGAATAGAGTGTCAAATTTTTCACAAAACAGTAAGTGACTCTAGGGGCCAATCACTGTCTTACAGTGCGCTCCATTGTACAGTTTTTGGTATCCATGATTAAACTATAATGGCATCCTGAACAAAGCAGACTGTTGAGAAATTACTTCTGCTCTTGTGAGTCTGCTGCTCTGATGCTCCGCCATTCTCTGGCCAAAAGCAAAGAAGAGGCAAACACACAGATTCCTTTTGCATTGAGTTGATAGCCAGCTTTAGGAATTCTTAGTTATATTTGACCATAGTCAATAGACTTTTCTTAATTCCATCATTTACTTCCAAATGCAGCCAGTCCTGACAGCTTTCTTGACAGCAATACCCCGCCAATAACACTTTTCAGTTCATCCTATACCTTTCACTTCCAGAAATGCCCTCTGTTCTTACTGCTGTTCCACAGCAGGAAAGGAGAAATTTCTGCTACTTTAAAAAAAAACAAACAGAAAAAAGGATTATTTTTTAGTGACTCTTCTCTACTGAATATCAACGCACTTGAAAGTTATGAATTATAATCCTGCATTGATGGGAAAAGCAAAACAAAACTGAAGTATGAAAGGGAAATGACACAGTGGAGGAGGCATGAATTCAATAGAAGAATGCAATGCAAATGAGATAACTCACAGAAGAGCAGAGATAAATACTGCCAACACCAACACTTACAGAAAGACACAAGACACACTGGCCAGGGACTAACAGGAAAGGGTAACACACTTAAACAGTGGTCACTTGCTAACGATCTACATTTTCACCCCTGTAAAACAACAAAATAAGGCAAATGAGCTAAAAACTATCCTTATTTTTTTTCTGTTTTCTTTACCCACTTACATATTACGGAAATCATCTCCTATCCCCTTACTTCCTGTCAACAAGAATGCAATCCATTCCTAATAACTGAGTGATGTATTAGCCACCTGAGTGTCAAACTTGTTTTTCCTCATTTTCAAGGGATATTTATGTCATGATACGCCACACTTATTTCAATATAATTTACTGTGCAGCAGTGGTGTTCCTATGAATTAAAACCCAGGCACTGAACCACACCACCAAAGAGGAGTGGTGAAAGTACACTTCATCACAGCCCTACTGAAAAATGTTTTAATACATATTCAGAATGGGGAGTACTGCTGTAATTATTAAGAAGCAGCACCTACAGCACACAACATGCAAAGTGCACTAAAAAAATGAAAATCACTTAAGACTCAGCTACTCTTTCTTTTAAAAAGAAAGGACTACCATGAAGGCAGGATGTTCTGGGACTGAAAGATCAAAAGTGGAAGTCCAGGCAGCGAAAGCAAATGGAAATCTGAGATACATTCAATCAGTGTTGTCCAGTAGAACTTTCTGCGATGATGGAACTGTTCTATGAGCTGCATTGTTCATTACAGTATTGACTAGCTCCATGTGGCCACTGAGCACTTGAAATGTGGCTAGTGCGACTGAGAAACTGCATTTTTAATTGTATTTTATTAGTTAAAATTTAAATTTAAATAGCCACATGGGGCTAGTGGCTACCACATGGGACAGTGCAGTACCATATGGAGTTTGTAATCAGAAGAGAAGCAACAAGCTGAAACAAATTGTGAAAAAAAAGTAATAAATTTATAAATAAATTTATAAATAAATTAATTAATTAAATTCTTCAATAAGCAAACATACCCAATGCTTAAAATAATTTGAGAAACCACCTTCTCCACACCTGTCCGCATCTCAGTTCATCCAACCACCAATAAACTCCAATGATAGGAGAGACATTCCCACCCCTCCTGTTCGCAAATTAAAATTAATGATGTGAAGAAAACCTCTTAACTCTTATCTCAATATTTGTCCTTTTGAAAGTAACAATACACTGAAGGAAAAGCCCAAGCCAGGAAAAACTGACAGAACGGTATGGGTTTAGGTACAACGGGGTACTAGGAGGTTTGATGAGCAGCAGGAAAGGTAAGTGACTGTAACAGATGTAAACAGTCTTGAAATCCTACAGTTGGATGTTCAGTTGTATTTGACTGTTATATATGCTTGACAACCCAATTGACAGTTTTGTGATCTTCACTTGATGGATTAAAAGACTATTCTGATGAAGTGAATAGACAGTACTACTCATCTAGATACCCAATTTTAAATTCCTGGCCAGTGAGAGTAAGTCAATAATAATCCTATAGGAATTTAAGGGAAGTGAAACCTCTGTCACTGAAATAAACTTTGGAACTACACCTTAACTGAATATTCCCACTCACCAAAGGTAGTGTAAATACATTTGGACAAATGGAGCGTGTCCTCCAGAGCTAATTTTTTTAGGACAAAGCAGCATTTATTTATTTTTAATTGCAATAACACTGCATTATAACATTACATAGCTTTTGGATGTGCATGATAATATACTTCGAATTCTGTGTAGATTACATCATGTTCACCACTCAAAAACGAATTATAGTCCATCCCCTCACATGTGAGCCTAGTCACCCCTTCTACCCTCCCCCCTTCCCCTATGATAACCACCAATCCAATCTCCATTGCTAGGTGTTTGTCTTCTACTTATGAGTGAGATCATATGGTATTTGACTTTCTCCCTCTGACTTACTTCACTCAGCATAATACCCTTAAGGTCCATCCATATTGTCACAAATGGCCAGATTTCATCATTTCTTATGGCTGAGTGGTAGTCCATTGTGTGTATATACCACATCATCTTTATCCATTCATCCCTTGATGGGCACCGAGGTTGCTTCCAAGTCTTGGTTATTGTGTATAATGCTGCAATGAACATAGGGGTGCAAGTATCTTTATGCCTTTGCTTTTTCAAGTTCTTTGGATAAATACCCAGCAGTGGGATAGCTGGACCATTTGGTAGATCTAGTCTTAAATTTCTGAGGATACTCCATACCAAAGCAGCATTTAATAATGCATCCAATCCAGTTCTTTCTTCTTCTGTCTCTCTTTCTCTCCTTGCCAAGAAAGACTATATTGTAAGAAAATACTGTCCAGCAACCTTAAAATCAGGTTTCATCTTCTGTGTCAAGTAGCATACAACCCTGTAGCTCAAAGAAGTCCCCTAATTTATTTTCATGCCTAATTGCAGCATTTCAGATACATTTCAATACATCCATATCAGCATTTTGATTTAAATTTGCAATACACATGATGAAATCACTGGAATACAGTTTTATTCTCTCTTCCCTAGCCACCATTACATTTCCTTAGACTTGGAGTTGATGGGAAAATTCCTGGAAGACTATATTTACACATAAACGTATAGATGCTTTGTATCTCTCTGGCCCAAAGAGAAAGCAGAATGGAAGCACAGATGACTGAATATGCCACTGGTGCATGGATGTACTTTCTTTCCATTCTTAATTGGCTAAATGAATTACTCTTTTAACTCTGCTTTCTGACCCCAAAGATGAATTAACCTAACCCTTTGAAACAATTTTATGCATAACTTCTTTATATGGCTTTACATATATTCAAGAAGTAATTATTGTATGACTACTACATTTGATGCCATGTGGTAGGCAGTGATGATGTCAGTCTTGTTCATGGATTACCAAAACCCTAGAGAGAGACAGGATAAACTCCCATCAAGAAAAGTGATGGATTATTTCCAATTCTCCATGAGTAGGATCTGAGAAATGTTGCACCACCCCTGATCTTTTGGACAAGTAGGAGAGCTCATATAAAAAAGCTCTCTGCATCTACCAGATGAATCTTTTCAGAGATTTATTCCCCTCCCTTTTCTCCCTGCAACCTATTGAGAATCACATATATTTCACAGCAGACTTCTGTATTTAAATCTAGATCAAGATATTTACCAACTTGGAGCTCATATTATAATATTAAAGAGAGCTGCAAACACATTTTTCTGTCAGCTAATATATATAACAGATATTGGATCATTCTTGATATTTCAAATTTAAATTAACTCCATAACTTATTGACAGTATTATGAATTCTGGCTTAATTCTTATAATACATAACATGAATTAGGCTTTTCTCCTTAACGTTAAAATTTCTCACTAATTTTGATTTTAGCAAAAGGTTCAAACGGCAAAAAACTGGTTGATGTGTGTATGTACCCATTTGTAGTCACACATACATTGACTTTGAAATTTCTGCTTCATTTAAAATAGTACCAATTATAACATCCTTTTAAAATACAACACATTCTAAATACTGGTGGATCACTTGCTTTAAGAAAAAATAATAATCTGTGTTGATAGTGAATTGAGCAAAATTTCTTCAGTAATAAGATGCTATGTAAATGATTCCCTTTTGTCTGGAAACTCCTCAAATGTTGCCAGAGGCTATATCAAAGTCACATTTAAGTCTTAAATATCTTCGATGCCTTGATTGAGATTCCCACTGTAATAGTCCAACTACTCACCCTTAGTCAATAAAAACCTTCATTTTATCACTTAATGTCCCCATGCTAATTCAATTATGTTTCTTATTTCAGTCTACATTTTATATATAAAGTGCTACTTTAGCATCCATACAGTTGAACTCTCTCTTGAATCTTTCTAGCAAGTAATTCTTCATAAAATATAACAATTTGCTCTATTTTTGCATTGATTACATGGAGCTTCCATAATTTCTTAAATTTTCCAAGACAGCAGAAAAGCCAAGAACTTTTGACATATTTGTTCATCTCAGTTTTTATCAATGGTCAAGAAAAAAATAGGGGAAAAATTATTTCTATGGAGTTAAGTCTACTTCTTTGGGTACCTATTACAACAAAGTCTAGATAATGGAGGGATTAAAGGTGCCTTCTTCCACAGATAAGGCAAAAGCAGCACTTACAGATTGTTCCCCATCATCTTTGTAACAAGTATACAAAGTATACAACCCAAATGCAGAGGTCACTGCTACTATATTTGCAGGAGCAATAACCGTTAACAAGTAGGCTTTGTGAGTGCCCTCACATCAAGGCATGCCTGAGATATAAAAGGTTGGGTGGCTGGTGCAATTGGAGAAAGTAAGCTGCACAGCACAGACTTTGAAATAAGGCTGATTGGGTTCAAATTTCAGATCTGCTATAATATCAGGGGCAACCCTCACCATCCTAGGTCTCAGTTCCCTTATCTGTAAAATGGGGATCCTACCACTTATTTCATTAAAGTAGCTGAAGGGATTAAAGAAAATTGGATTACCATTATTTTTACTACTGCACATCAGTCATAAATTTCAGGAAACAATACAGAACCAATCCAAGCCTCTGTTATAATTTAATTAAAGACTTTATACACTAGTTAGCACAGATGCAATTTTGTTTTGTTTTGTTTAGAGCCAAGGAACTTTTCCTTTAAAAAAGGTAGTTTTTGTACAGGAATGGTCACAGCTTTTAGGTCCACTTACACCATATCTCCTTGTGCTGTCTTTACCTTGTAAGACATCATATTGTGTCCAGTGGAAAATTTTGTTGGATCCATTCCAATTATATGAGGTCCATTTCACTGGAAAAGTGGCCACCACTTTCGTTCAGAGTCTAAGGTGAAGGACTACCAATGGCTTCTTCGAAAGGGAGCATTGGCTGCTGGAACTGGCTGTGTTCATTTACTTTAAAATGACTTAACCCTGCCCCATTCCAAACCTGTATTTTATTAAGTTTCCTTTGGTCTTTTCCTTCCCTTTTTACTTCTTCAGAAATCCAAGAGGGTCTAAAGGGAAATTTCTCAGATCTATTTTTTTTTCCCTCTGAAAAATTCAGACGCTGTGTTTATAATCAATGACCTGAATCCAAGATAATCACATTTGCTTTTCATAATCAGAATCTCAAAAAGCTGCTCTGCTTTTTCAACTTATTTCTTTATAAAATATTAGACTTGTCTTACAACAAAGAAATATGTGATTTTTGTATAGAATTTGTTAAATTATTTTATGGTGAAATGGATTGGTTTATATTATTTGTAATAAACTCTTCACCATTATTGAAAATGTATAGTTATCTAGCTGAAACCTGTAGTGATGGGCCCAAAAAATTATAGGGGCCAAGGAGAAAGACATTTCAAAATTAAATCAGGAAATCTTCAGTACCCCTAACTTACCAGACACCACAACCACCATCTCTCAGTTTGCTGAATGGTCAACAATAGGATGCCAGAGTTCAGTGTGGGAGTAAAGTTTGCTCATTTCCACATACTCCTATAACTTCAAGGATTGCTGGAGCTTAGACAGGGTTTTTGGGAGAACAGCCAGGAGAGCAGAAGAGCTGTCAAGTCCAGAGGCCATTTAAAGCAAAATCCAAACTTCTACGCTAGACAGGGATAAACGGGGAGTAAGTGTAGTTATATTTGTCAAATAACAGTTGCAAGTCTTAATAATATGCTTAACATAATGTGCAAGGGAAGGACACTTTAAAGGACAAAAGCTAGCACCAGTTTTCTAATAATTGTAGACTAAGAGCTCTATTTACACCGTAACCTTGAAATTAAACGTTGGGGTGCCCTAGAGCTCAAAGCTAGGATTTAGCTGTAAATACCTCTCTTTAACCAGTTTATCAGAAGAAAAAAGTCAGTCTGTGAGCATATTCACCAGGAGAATGATCAGATAGCTCAGAAATTCCATCATCCATATTACCTAACAGATTAATATAGTAACACCGTGTTGGGTACAGAAATAACTAATTTCATGCCAACAAGACACGAGAGCTCAACAGTGCCAGGTAAGTTCTAGTTCAAAACAAAGCTCTACTGGCTCACCATGTTGCTCACTTCAGGACAGAAGGTGCTTACCCATACACACAGCCATCTCTGTTCACGGCAAACCCAACAGACTTGAGGCAAAACATCTCCTTTCCAAACCACCCCTGGTAGCTGGATAAAATGGAAAACACTTCCAAAGCTAAATTCAAATAATCATTCCTCGATAATGCTATTGTTTTAACTAAATGGAATTTTCAGTATTCTTGAAAAAACCATTTAGATAAAATATTTGCCTACAAAACTGTGCTTTTCAAGGGTTATTTTGATGTAAAATTGAGTGTTTAAGGATGGAAATTCCCTCAAGCACTCTGAAATGATAGTGCAGTTGACAGTGTCAAAGCCATGCTGAGATCAAGGGAAATGGGAATGGAAGCAGTAGCAACTGCATTCCTAAAGAGGCCAGTTAACCCTCTGTGCTAGGAGGGAAACTGGAACAGGAGAATCTCATCCACCGCCCCCTCCCCCGAAAAAAGTTCAAGTGTCCATCCTAAACCAAAAGAAGAAAATCAGCCAAAAATTCCTAAAAGACTTTGATGTCTAGGAAAAAATTCACTTGTCAGCTTCCATACAGTCAGTTTGCATTTTATGGGCAGAAGAATGCAATTCAACATTATCGATGAATTGTCAAAAGAAGGGATTTCCCCTCATTTTCAGACCTAAAGCAAATTCCGCTTAGGTATGTAAGTTCTAGGCCCTCAAAAGCAACTTCCTTTGTTCATTTTTCTACTTGAAATTATTCTTATACATTTCTGTAATGATCTGTAACCCCATTACCTAACATACTACTTGATTCCCATAGTTTTTGAAGTTCTACTTCAACCCAATGAACTTTCCTAAATTCACTAGAACCTCAAACTCAGAATTTCCATAACTTCTCCCTTCTTTTGAACATAATATTATGTCACCAAGAAGGAGTTTTAAAGCTGGGAAGCCTCTAGGAGAAAACCACATAGGACAGGAACTATATTCTTGCAAAAGTTTCCACTTCTCTATTATTTGCATAGAAAATGCTCAGCCCTCATTACCTTCTCTACAAACTGCGGACATTTTCACAACAGGTATAATATTATTTTATATTATTTATTATAATGGGCATAAAGTTTTTACTACTTACAATTAATTATCTTATTTTATTATTGGTCATTCACAGTTAGACATTCATTAGATAACAATCACTATAGTTTAGATGTCAAGTTATGATAGCTGGCTTAACCAAGGCCTTTTTAAGCACTTGTAACTATGGCCAGGACATTGCCAAATTCCGACTGGTCCTAAAGACTTGGCAATGCACATTTACAAAGGGGTAGACTTTGCTAATCTCTTCTATGCAAAATATTTTATCGCATTTTATATATACCTAAATCCTTTCATAGCTAGCAAGTTTGCCCTAAGATAGAGCCACCCTTGTGTGTTTAGGATGTGCGTGTGTACATATTTGCCTTCATCACAAAAGCTTTTTTTTTTTTAAGACTGGCACCTGAGCTAACAACTGTTGCCAATCTTCATCTTTTTTTTCCTGCTTTTTTTCCCCAAATCCCACCAGTATATAGTTGCATATTTTAGTTGTGGGTCTTCTAGTTGTGGAATGTGGGATGCTGCCTCAGCGTTGCCTGATGAGTCGTGCCATGTCCATGGTCCAGGATCCCAACCGACGAAACCCTGGGCCACAGAAGCAGAGCACGCGAACTTAACCAGGTGGCCATCCCACAAAAGATTCTTAATCCTGATGCTCATGATTTACTTTATTATGTACATTTTTTGGTTTATTGCTATGTAGCTCTGTTATCATGCAAATGCATGATGATAATATGAGTAATGCTGGAGTGAGGATTTTTATGATACCACACAGAATACAGATAGGAGTTTACATCTTACTTCATAAAACATACATGAAAACTGGTCCTTTCGGAGCAATGGGGAATCAGAATTTGCCACCCCAAAATGTGTCTCTTGGGTTTGACAAAAGACTCTGAAAGAACCTTTGACCTTCCCTCTAACTGCCTAAAAGAATTTAGATAAAAGGCCTGTTCCAGGAAGGAGCTAATACCATAACTATGGTGTAATATAAACTAGGTGTGATACACAGGGAGGAACCTAACAAGGGCCTTTTAATCAAAGTCCTCTCAATCTATCATTGTCTTTGAAAGGCATGGTCAACATTGGTTTATCAAACATCTGCTTGTCCATCTCCATGTAAATTGCCTTCCTCCTTTGTAAAGGCCCACATACTACCCCCAATATCCTTCTTTGTCCTTAGCTGAAGATAGTACTTAAGGTAGTGACTTCCGCCATTTTGGCAAGTTACTCAGTTTTCCTGGGTTTCTCCCATGCAGACACGTTTTAAGCTTGTTTGATTTTCTCCTGTTATTCTGTCTCACGTCAATTTAATTCTTAGACCAGCCAGAACCAGGAGGGCAGAGAAACAGTTCTTCCTCTCCTGCAGCGCCATATGTTATTTAGCTAGTGAGAAAATGATGATCAATCCTTTCTATCTTATGCATTTATAGACCAACTAAGAGTAATAATGCACTAGAGACCAAGTTTTTGCTCTACAACTTATTAGTTCTACAATTTGGACAAATATTTATTAAAGACAATTTCTCATTTGTAAAACACCTCTTTCACAGGGTTCAAGTGAGAATTAAACAGAAAAACCAACAAATACCTAATAAAATGCCTGCAGCAAAGTAGTTACCCCTAAACATTAGTTATTTCCCTGTGCTCATTTGCTTCTAATGCCACTGTCATCTGGCTTTTAACACTGACACTTCAGTGAAACTGCCCTAATTAAGTTATCCAACCATCTTACTTGTCACTTTTCAGACTTCTGTGGCATAAAACCATCACTCTGAATTCTCCTTTCCTTCATGGCCACGTTTCCTTGGCCTCTGAGGTTCTTCTCTCTCAAACTTGAGTTGCTTAAATTGCTGCCTGGCTTCCCGTCATCTCATCATCCTTAATGCTGGTATTTCTTGAGGGTTCCATTTGTGCCCCATCTTCCTATGGCACATGGCCTCTTGATGATTTCAACCACCGACCTTGGATTCCATCTCTAACCTCCCTCCTGAGGCCCAGACCAAAACATTTGATCTCTTCCTATGAGTCCATAGGAAACTCAAATATCAAAATCATCCCCTCTCATGCCTCACTACCCTTGCCTCTCTAAACTTATTTCTTCTAAGTATATTTTTTATCATTATTATTATTATGAGTATCAGATGATGAAAAGGAACTGCAAATTTATAGTTTTCTTTAAAAAGTTCAGGTATCTAGTTACAGAGAGACAGATACACAAACTCTCAAATTTACCACATATATTAAATACATGTAAAACTAACAAGAGGTTCAACTTCAGTCTTTTTTAATTTGAGGGAACTCATAAATATCTGTTTAACTCCTGGAAAACAATTAGCTAGACCACTTAGAAATCAGATGAACACACGGCTGGGTACAACTGGTGTCTCAATTTGAGAGGTTGCTGGAGAACCTGGAGAAGGTCAAAAGAGGTTATTTAAGCCAAATGTTTAAAGGACCATCAATAGATCTATAAAAAAGCTAATATTTGGAATAGTCTAGAAGACAAAGTGGCCTAATCACACATTGATGATCTAAATAGTCTTCAACACATAAAATATTATTACAAAAGAGACTGAAAACTAGTTTTTTCTTGAGGGAAAAAGTACATTTTCACTGAAAACTCCCTTGGAACTTGGTATTGAGACTTGCTCCAAGGAGGCTCTGAGGAGTAAAGAGGACCACAGGGAGGTTGAATATGGGGGATTTGGGCCAGATAATAAAGCTCATCGTAACAGCGAGCACAGATTGACCCCGCTACGGTTCTAACTTCTCTGGACATCTTTAAGAGCAGAATGAATGCCCATGTGCTGGGAAGGCTTTAGCCGTCCTTTCTCAAGGTGAAAGGCTGCACTGGAAGAATTTCTCAAGGTTTCTTACAATACAAGTTTCAAATTGTCAGAGATGTTTCCTCTATAAGAATTTCAAGAAAGGAGAGATGCTATATAAAGAGTGGATGTGCAGAATTAGGTTTATTGACATTGAGGTTTGATTTCCACATTTAGAATGCTAGAAAATGAAGAAATTGAACAATAAATACAATGCAAGCAAAATTTGACATCAATTCAAAATTTTTTTCTAAATTTACCAGGAAGCCAATTCTTGCTAAAAGTGTAAGACAGTAATTTCCCCCTTTCACTTGTTATAAAATTCTTTTTACTTTTTTTTGTGCAAATGGTATAACAATTCCAAAAGACACAATTGATTACAAAATACAAATGGAGATACTGCCACAAAGAGTAACTGATTTCAAAGCAATCTCAGATGCAATAGAAATACCAATGACTTTTAAGCCCACATCATGCTTAATTTATTTTACTTATTGTTAATTTATGCATTATGTAATTATTTAACATCAAGAGAAAGGAAAAATAATCTTGCAAATCAAAGAGTATTCCTCTTCCCTTTCATTCACTTTCTCAACATCTTCACTTCCACTGACAAGGTCTCCATTGTTCTAAGGATAGCTTATGTCTGCTGAGATGGTGTGTGGCTCTAAGTGGGTAAAGGAGACTAAATAAGGGAGCATCTTATTAACTTATTTTACAAAGACTTCAAAGGGCAATCAACTGAAAAAAATTTCACTTAAAAAGGTAAAACAGATCGTTCTCTATTGTCTGTTACATCCTTAAATAAGCAATTGACCATTAAAGAAATTTCACGAAATGAACACTTTCATTACCTTTTTATCAATCATAATTGCTATACCAGAAAAAATGTAACACATAGAAAGTACTTAGCAAACAGTAGCACTTCTGTGTCAAGTGTGGAAAAAAACATCTTAAATTAAAAGTGACAAAAGCACATGTTACACAATATTAGGAAGCCATGATAAAGACAGATGGTGTGATCTGTTACTTAACCATGAAACCGTGAATAAAATATATCAGTCTTAGTTCAAGGAGTTTAAAAAATCCATCAATTTTACCTTTAAAGTATCTTTGAAAATTATGATTGCATATTCTCCTATTTCGCAAATTAGTCATTCATATATTATTATATCAAGCTAAGTAACTAAGACCCTTGCTTTTCAAGGATAACTAGTTCTTCTGGACATACAATTCTATGCACACACCCATTTCCAGACCTAAACATGCCCGCTACACCCCAAAATTTGCTGGTTATATACTATTGCCATGACTGTGTTGGATTTCAAAACTACCACAATTGGGAAAAACAAAATGGACTAAAATCATTAGGGCACTTTTAAATTGTGTGTGGAAGATCAAATATTAATATACTTGGCAATTGAAACAGGCTTCTCTAGTAACACACATTTCTTCAACAAGCTCATTACCAATCTCAGTGAGTATAAAAATAAACAGAGGCTATAGGTCCTGGCTCCTGCTTCCTGCTGTGGTGCTTTTCTCCAGGCTAAAAAGACTTGAGAAAAATCCTATGGAATATTCCTAAAGGGATTGGGATTATTTGGAATAAGGCTGAAGGTGATTTATAAGGAGATTGTCAGTATATGGGAAGAGCATATGGAGGATGATGGCTAACCATTTTCCAATTTTAATGAGAACACACATGAAGAAGGCTTTTCTGACATGGTATTTCATAAAAGATGTGAGTATGACCAACTTTTCTGGTTGAGAAAGGCATTCTGTCTGGAAGTAATTAACACCACAGACAAGAATTACATTGCCTTACAGACACATCTTTCAGAAGTGGCATAGTTTATTCAATTGATTCATTCATTTCATATATTTATTGAGGATCCAATATCAGCCAGGTACCAGTTTAGCTGTGTAAATATAGTGATTAGAAACTCACATACTCAAAAAAAAGGCAACCTACTGAATGGAAGAAGATATTTACAGATGATATATATGATAAGGAGTTAATATTTAAAATATATAAAGAACTCACACAACTCTATATAAAAAAAACAAACAATCCAATTAAAAAATGAGCAGAGGACCTGAACAGACATTTTTCCAAAGAAGACATACAGATGGCCAACAGGCACATGTAAAGATGCTCAACATCACTAATCATCAGGGAAATGCAAATCAAAACCACAATAAGATGCCACTTCACACCTGTCAGAATGACTATTATCAAAAAGACAACAAATAACAAGTGTTGGAGAGGATATGGAGAAAAGGAAACCCTTGTAGGCTGCTGGTGGGAATGGAAACTGGTGCAGCCACTACGGAAAACAGTATGGAAGTTCCTCAAAAAATTAAAAATAGTACTACCACATGACCCAGCAATTCCACTTCTGGGTGTTTATCAGAAGAAAATAAAAACACTAATTAGAAACGATATATGCAGCCACTGTTCATTGCAGCATTATCTACAATAGCCAAGATATGGAATCAACCTAAGTGTCCACCGATAGATGAATGGATAAAGATGTGGTATACATACACAGTGGAATATTCCTCAGCCATAAAAAAGAACAAAATCTTGCCATTGGCAATAACATAGATGGACCTAGAGAGTATTACACTAAGTGAAATAAGTCAGGTGGAGAAAGACAAATATCTTATGATTTCACTTATATGTGAAATCTAAAAAACAAAACACAAGAACAAACGAAACAGAAACAAACTCATAGATACAAAGAACAAACTGTTAGTTGTCACAGGGGAGAGAGGTGGGAGGACGGACGAAATGGGTGAAGGTGAATAAGAGGTACCAACTTCCAGTTATAAAATAAATAAGTTACAGAGATATAACATACAGCATATGGAGTACAGTCAATAATATTACAGTAACTTTGTATGGTAACAGATAGTGACTAGGCTTATTGTGGAGATCATTTTCTAATGTATATAAATGTCAAATCACTATGCTGTACCCCTGAAACTAATATAATAGTGTATATCAATTATACTTCAGTAAAAACAAGAAACTCATTCACAGAGTACAGAATCTGATGAAAATTTTTTAAAAATGTAAATGTTACTCCACCTCCCCACTACTTAAAAGAAAATATAGCACAAAAATCATAATTCCAAATAATTTTCTTTGAAGTATCTCATTCTGCTGAAATACTATTTTTAATCATAAAATGGATATATTTATAAAATAATGTTTCCAACTCATTCATAACCCCTTATTTAAGCAATATTTAATACAACAAAATTCTAATGTAAGTGTGGAAAAATCTCTTGAGGTTTCCTCTAATGGGCTTTAACTTGTATTGTTAACTGAGAAACAAAAAATTATTTATCCACATAGATCCCATATCCATTTCTTGGTAGACAGATGCAATATACATTTTTTAAAAGTACATACCACCAATTTGATTAATTATCCTTCTCTTTTTTTCTTCTGCTCATTCTTCAATTGTTTTAGTTGCTGTCTCCAACATTCCACCAAAAAAGAGCACCACTGGGATTTAAGTGAGATTTTTCAGTTCACTAATTTTTATGTTTGGTTTTTTTTTAACACCCTAATCACTCCAAAATTTTATTACTGACATTAAACCACTACCACTTTGTATATTTCTCAGAGATGTGAAAAAGCAAAATTTTACCTATTTCTCTGCTACCAACAAGTGTAGAGCCCCATTTTAATTACTGAGTGACACAGGTGCTTGCTAGATATTTCCTAGTCTGGGAAGAAGTTTATAAATCTAAGCATCTCTTCATGGTGATTTTCAGGGACACAAATTGTCTATTTATTGTTTTAAGGATTTGCATCAAGTGAATCCATCATGGAGGGAGGGGAAGGAGACGTATTTTCGTGGATCCAGAAAACTGTGTATATTTATGGGCTAAGGATTTAGGAAGATGAGCCACATCCTCAATAATAAAGCCCTAGAATTTTCCATCTACTTCTCTGAATGGTGTAAAGAACAAGAGACCAAAACAATGAGAACTCAAGAAGCCTTCTAACTTCTTCACGTTTCGTGGTCAGTACCTGCTATGTTTCTAAGACAGTTACCTGACCAAACCTGTAAACCACAAAGAGTATAAACCTCTTTCCGTAAAGGGGCAGGGGAAACTACTGTTCTTTCTGCAGCATAGCTCGTTTGGAGGAAGCAGCAGAGGCTACCCAGAGGAGGGGAAGCAGAGCCAAGGGACTGAGCAAAGGGAGGACTGCGATCACTGGTTAATGATGGGATCTGAGAAGGCATTTGGCCATGGGCAAAACAAAGGCCCATGGAGGGAGGATTCCCTAACCCACAGAGCAAGAGATTTCTATTTCCCAGATGATGTCTCCTTTCATTAATGAATACACAATATATTTTTTGAACAACAACAAAATCCTAACGACAGTTGTATTCTTAAATCACTGTACGTCTAGCACTTGACATATTTAACAAGCACACTATTTTGATGTGGACACTAGTGTACAACATTTGTAAACACTGTCAGAGAATTTTTAATAAAACTTGACCTGCATGGCCCAACCAGATTGATAAAATTCTTAAATTCCTGTTTTCCCACATTAAGGATACAAGAGACTCACCCAAGCGAGTAAGAATATGACCATTAATAAACCCTAAAAAGGGTGTCACTTTATAAAATCACAATAAATGATAAAAGTACTACAACAAAATGTTAGGAAACAGAATCCATCAGCGTATAAAACAGAGAAATCTCACAACCAAATTGGTTTTATGCCAGAAATACAATACTAGAAAAATCTTTAAATGTAATTTACCACATTAATAGATTAAAGGTGAAAAATCAGAAGATATCATCAATACATACAGAAAAACCACTGGAGCTAATTCCAGACAAATTCCTAACAAACAGAACAGTTCTTAGCACACTCAAAATGAAAAGAGACTTCCTTCACCAAATGAAAGCTATCCATGAAAAAAACTACAGCAACTCTTGGTGGTTAAATATCAGAAGAATCACATTTAAAATCAGAAACAAGGAAAGCAAAAATCAAACTGTGATTCACGGAAGATGGGATGTTAATACAGGAAATCTCAAAGAACCTGCTCAAAATTATTTATTTAGAGTTAAAAATTCAACAGGGAACAATAAACAACAAAAAAATCAGGCTCTCTCAGTAGGGGACGGGATCAGGGGAAGTCCAGGCGGCTTCAATGGTACTGCTAAGGATTTAGCCCTTTCAGTTGGGTGGTGGAGTCAGAGGGGTGTATTTTATTATGTCTCATTGCTTACATGTGTTACAAGTATTTTTTGTAACCAACAAGTATTTCACAAATTTAAATCATTTAAACCACATGATTATGTACATGTCCCCAACCAGGAGTTTCTCCAGGGTTGGGAACAAGTCTCATCTTTAGTGATAAGTGGAGTCTGCTCAGTATATGCTTGCTGAACTCTGGCACAACACTGAGTGTAAGAGGAGCTGGCCAAGTGGAGCAAGGGGATGAGCTGTCAATCCTTACAGCCACTCTTCCTTCTGTCTGGAGCACTCTGCCACCCTTCCCTCTCTACCATCCCACCATCCAAACCCTTTCATCCTGGCCCAACACTTCCCATCCATCATTTGTCCAAGTCGATAATTCTTGCTCTGAGAAAACCCTTCTGTGGTCAGCACTCTCCCCTCCTCTCCAAATCAGGCACTACTACTGCTCTGCACTCCTACCACCCCCTGACTCTCCAGCACAGCAATAATCCTCTATCTACCACCAGCTCAACGAGTCTCAAAGCATGTTTCTCAATCTACAAGCATCATCAGAGTGTTTGATAAAATAGAGATTCCGACCACCACCACCTTCCTACCTCTCTACCTGCCCAATACACAGCTAATGGAAACCATCTCAGTGTAACATCTGAGGATCTACATTTCCAAGAAATTTTTAAGCACAAAGCTATGAGACCACTGCTAGACTGAACTTAGAGAACAGGAGCAGCATCCGTGTTGCTCTGTGTTAGCCTTTGTCTGGGAGGTAGCAGACACTCAACTATCTGTCACATGAATTTAAGAACACGTGCAGTTTACAATTAATGTTTAGTCTTTTTTGTCCTCTACTGTCACTTGCAAGTAGATAAGGGGTGGCTGATATCAAATATTTAAGGAAAAATATTAGGGAAATTATAAAACTGAAAAGTTTCCATTAATTTTTAACTGTTAACAGTTGACCATCAATGGAAGACTATAGTTTAAAAACTGGCATGCTAAAGGACTCTTAAATCTGCCAGTAAACTTCTCGTGGAATATCTACAGCCCATGCATACAGCTGAAAGCTAAATGTTGACTCTTCTCGTGACCTTTATCTTTTTCTAAGTCACTAGCAATCCAGTTGCCATTTGGGTGCAGTGCCCTTACAAAGCATGTTGCCCAAATTAGTGATAGCCTGAATGGATAATGTTACCCCAAAAATCCCTTATGCTCTTTAACATATTTTCTTGATGAAAAGTAACTAAATTACCCATCTAATAACATTACTGTTTTTTCTTTAATTAAGTAGTCTGTGATCATCTTTCCCAATGGCTATTGTTTAAGAATTTATATTTCTTTCTTGTAAATCTACTCCTAGTTTTTGCCATAATAGTCCCATAAATATTTTATATTCTGGGTTTGAACATGTTCAAGGCCTTTAATTTACGAAACAAAACAACTGAACTGTTTCACGGACATTTGTCTTTCTCCATTTAAGGAAAAATGCACTGGGAACCTCTGAAATGATTTCAATGAAATAGTCAATTCTCTACGAATTTCAGAGGTGAGTACCATTCTCAGTTAAAAATTCTGCCTTTTCTCACAGATTAGTGACACTTTGACCTCTCTATCAGCCATTTTTGCTTCTAAATCCTTAATACTTCTGTATTTAATAGAATTTTGAGGGGAAAACATTCTCATATTTTCTTATGTAATTTTGTCTGAGTAATTCTGAGAAATCGCTCTCATTATTTCCTTGATACTTGCATTTCCTAATTCTGTTTCCTGAAAATAAATTTCACTTTTCCATATGCCTTTATAATTAAGAGTTAAATCAAATTCCAAATTTCCTTCAAGTTCTCATAAAAATTATTGGTTGTGCTGGCTGCATGGTGTGGGGGTTGAGTTCGCATGCTCCACTTCAGTGATGCAGGGTTTGCTGGTTCTGATCCTGCATGCAGATCTACACACTGCTCATCAGGCCATGCTGTGGTGGCACCCCACATAGAGGAACTAGAAGGACTTACAACTAGGATATACAGCTATGTACTGGGGCTTTGGGGGGAAAAAAGAAAAGAGGAAGATTGGCAACAGATGTTAGCTCAGGGCCAATCTTCCTCAAAAAAAACCTGTTAATAAACTGAATTCATTAAATTAATTAATCCATTAATTAGTTTCACTCACTCATAATTCTTTATGTACTCATTAAGTGTTCATTATATGCCAAGCACAGGACTGGGCACTGGGAAATGAACGAAGAAGATAAAGTCATTTCTCTCAAGAAGCTAGTATTTTAGTGGAAGAAACCATATATTCCTTTTTCTCCATCCTTGAAGTATATCTCCCTTCTTTCCTCTTCATCCTGTCAATGTAGGGTAGTTCTTTAGCTTCTTGAACTAATTCTATTCCAAATTTACTTTCAATTGCTTTTATTCCTACTGGCTTCCTAAGGCACTTTCCCTGCCAGGGGCCTTGAAGAGCCATCATGAGACTTCACACTTCTTTAAGTTATGTAACTCATCACTGCCCTTTTCTTCTTGTAACATCTCTTCCTTTCCAAAATTAATTACTATGCGTAAACACCTTTCTTGTTCCACACTGTATTATAAAATCTGCTTAGAAGACAGTGTCCTGCCCTCTTATTTAAATATGCTGCCTTGGAATATTCTCATTTTATCAATGTTCTCTGCTGCGTTAAGGTTTCCTTCAATCATTAGTCTTGAGAGAGCTTCTATTTTTGTTGAGGATATAGACCCTCGTCAAGCTCACGTTTCTCTATAATTTTTTACCCATTAATATACCTCTTTCAGATCTTATTTCTTAGTAGTAGTAATAATTATAACAGTAGGGAGCATTTACCACATACCAAGTATTGTGGGAAGTGCTTTGCTCTATATGATACTGAATTCAATCTTTGCAACTGTTTAGAGGTAAATATTATCATCCCCATTTTACACAGGAGGAAACTGAAGCACAGAGCAATGATGTTACTTCCTCAAGTTTCCTCAGCTTGTTAAAGGTAGAGCCAGGAGTTGGACCCAAGTGGTCTGGCATCCGAGTCTATGCCTTCCCCCATCCATTCATTATGGTCTCCTGCCTCTAAAACATAGGAGAGGTACCCTTTCTTATTCCAGGTACCACAAGAAAATCTTTTAGTGCCCAACATCTACCCTGATGGTATTAGAAAAACAAAAGGTTTCAGTCAATAGTCTAGTTTCCTAAAGAAATATAATTTCTCCCCTATAGAACTTCACAGGAAACACTGCCAGCCTTATGGGTTTCAGCATATTAATACTAATTGATTCTCTTCTTAAGGCTGCCAAAAAAGAAACCCAGCAGCAGAACATACTTCCAGCTATTAATCTTCCTCTCTCCTTTAGCTTGTATTTATTTTAACTGTTTAAGCTTAGTATTATTTCTCCAGCATTACTTGATTTTTCCTTGAATTCCCCGAACTCTCCATTACTTCAGTCAATGCCCCAAATGTGTCCAGTGATTATCTACAGTAACTGCTAAAAGACTCCATCACTGACCATTTACAGAACTATTTCTGACAGCCCTTTACAGTCTAAATAAAAGGATAAGAAGTATATCCTCGTCCTGTGCAGGGGTGACAGCCCAGCCAGGATTTCAGGTTTTCTATAAATACCTTCTCAAAAATAAACAACTAATACTCTCAAAGTGCTAATTAGTAAAAGCATCGCTTTATTTTCTTTAGCTTCTACATAACTGAAAACAAATCTTTCATTCCAGTGACTTCATAATCAAGAGTTCCACAAAAATCTGTATGTGATGTCCTACTTCTTCAGGGAGACATTTCTCTATGGTAAATAGCCCCTTAAATTGTTTTATTTTGGATCTCTTTCCCCTCAGTCTTTGTTGCTCCTGCTGAAACTTAACCATCTCAATCTCCTTAATAACTGTAGGGTATTTCAGACCTGCCAAGCTTTGTGGTAAGGGTGAAACCTGTAGGCAATTAAACATCTGTGTTCCTTCCCAGTGCAGAGAAAAGTAAGGTTAAAATAGTTTCTACCCATGAGTAGCCTAAGATCAGGCTGAGAACTGTAAGGACCACAAATTCCTTATAACACTTGCCCAACATTACTGATAATAGCATTATTAGAGTCAAAACGCAAAACTCTCACTTTACTGACCTATGTTTTGCAAAGTATAGATTAAAAGTGAAAGGCTTTTAAACTGAGTAGGAAATAGCAATGTCATTGATTCCCAGGGTGATGTCTCATCCCAGACATTACTAGCCTCCTTTTTGTTAGTTATTCAAATTAGATTTGATAAGCCTATCTAAAGTTTCCCTCTTCTAGGAAAAGGTGATGGTGGTGTAAATTTCTCACTTTTACTGAAGAAATGCTGAAACTTTTCATTCCACGTTGCCACAATGCACCTTAGCAATACCACCATGAATTCAAACTGCAGCGGTTGCTATAAGGCAAACAGGATGAAAATGTACAATAGTATGTCTGGTCCAAAAGCATAAGTGCCTTTCTTTACAGCTTGTGCTGTATCTAAGCAAACATTTATACAAACAAAATCATCGCAGCTCAATACAAACCACTACTATTTATATTCGAAGAAAAATTCCACGTGCTCATTTTCTCTCTGTATTAATACTAATACATTAATGTTGTAATATCACCCATGCATATGGAAATCTTCCTTACAAAAGTAAAATACACTGTTTTAAGGCACACATAGAAAGTGATATGTATTTCAAAGATAAACTTCTAATCTTCAATGGAACAAAGTGATGGCTCCTCTACCTCTAATAGGGGTGATAGAATTTCCACATTAAGTATAATCAAGTCCGTGGAACCCATTTTTATCTCGCTCTTGGTTTTCTCCAGTGTACCAGTTTCTCCACAATTGAGCATTCAAGCCTTGGTAATTTTTCAATTCATGCCCTTTTCTTTTTCATACCCCACTTTGTATGTGGCCTTCTATTATCATCCCTATTTCCACAGTATCTGACATGATTCTCTCAGAACAGGCACGTATTTTTCTTTATAAAAGGTTACGGCAGAGAAGGGGGGGCATTTATGTTCCCTGACATCTCAGTTTATTAGCAGTTCCAATTGCTAAAAAGGGAAAAAGGTGTCCTTTTAAATGAATTTGGCCCTCACTCATTTAACAAGAACTTCACAAGCACCTGCTATGGGCAGGATACCTTCCCAGGTGTTGGGAATTCACAGGCAAATTGGATAAGAGTATTGTCTTCAAGGAGCAATCAGGCTAGTGAGGGCGTCAGACTTGTAACAAAATATGGTGTCATGAGTACTCTATCAGAGGTGTGCATAAATATTATGGATACCCTGCAGAGAAAACAACTAATTCTGTTTGCTAAAAATTGGATGCCTTATCTAGAAAACACAGAAACTTGATCTTCAAGTATGAAGGTGAAAACTACAAGGACAGTCCCAGAAGACGAAACAGCATATGAAAGGGCAAGGAATTGTAAAGAGCATGATGTGTCCTGGACACGGTGAGTCATTTGTTGTGATTTTGGATCATGGTTCAGAGGACAGACTGTTAAGAGATGAGGACAAAGAGGTGGATTGGACCAATGGGAAAAGAGAGAGTGACTCAAACATTCTGAATAGTGTAGCGGCTAGTCAACCTATATTTCTGAAAGATGATTTTGGCACTAATTATCACTGGGCTGGAGGGAGAAAAGAATGAACACAGAGAATTGAGATGTATGTGTGAGTTAAAAATAGAGAAAATAAAAGAATAAAAAGAGTGCTAAGGTGTTCTGCTACTAGTGGGTCCTAAAATAGCTAATGAAACCATGCTCCCCTTTCACAGCAATCTTAGGTGTAGTTTTAGCTCTAGTTTTGTGGTTCATAAACCAATGCCTCTCAAACTTAATATGCTTAGGAATCATCTGGGGATCTTGTCAAAAGGCATATTCTTATTCAGTATATAGGGAGAGAGGTGACTTGAAATTCTTTCTTTCCTTTTTTTTTTTTTTTTTTGGCTTAGGAAGATTAGCCCTGAGCTAACACCTGTGCTAATCTTCCCCCACTTTATATGTGGGTTGCCACCACAATATGGCTTATGAGTGATATAAGACCACACCCAGGATCCAAATCCATGAACCCAGACTGCCGAAGCACTCTGAAATTAACCACTACACCACAGAGGCAGCCCCATGAAAATTCTACATTTCTAACAAGCTTCCAGGTGATGCCAATGCTACTGGTCCATGGACCACACTTTGAGTAGCAATGCCATAATGAGTCATTAAGATTGCTGACTTTTTTCAAGAATGACTTCACAATGAAAATTGAATGCTTGAACACCACTCTTGATTGTATGGGTACAAGGAAGTATATATTTGTCTTCCAATATCCCTTAAGAAGTGATCTGAAACAGTTGCTACAAATTTGCAGCAAATGACAAGAGATTCCAGTCACCTCTCAAAGGAGGGATGGTGCCTTCAATGCTCACAGCATTCACCCTATAGACAAAAGTTGCTAACAGTTGCCATTTAAAATCTCTCATTTATTCCAGTAATCACATCCAAGTTCATTTTCAGATGTATGTGGCCATTTATGACAGAAAGATGAAATATCTGAATGGTGTGTGTTCCTAGCAGAGACGATCTTTAATGACGGCTACTGCAGTTATGCGGTTTTAATGTTAAACTGCTCGGTTACCTCCAGGAATATATGGCATTAAACAGAAGGCTTTCATTTACTTTATCATTTCAGATTTTATATGTTGACCCTCTAACTAGAACACAACCATCTGTAAGGATGATGTCTCGATGCTTCTCTGAAACAGTCAACATCACATACAAGAAATGTAACGTGGGGAGAACGATGTGAACAATATATCTGATTCTGAACGCTTTACTCTCCTTCTAAGCGAGCAACTTCACCTGGATTTCAAGTTTTCCTTTCATCATTTTCCTGGTACACTGTGACACAGATGGTGTGAGGTAGTTTTAGGCACTCCATCTAAAAGCATCAGTTCCCCTTTCATTGACCAATCCATGCTGTTCACACAAAGGAGACACACTGGTGATTTATCTGGTGTAATACAAATCAGAACTAAACAAAAGCAATTCATTCCAAATCAGGACCTGGGCCTGAGCTGGAGAAACTTCGACATCCCTTGATTCTTGCGAAAGCAATCACCATTTTTCTATCTTGTTTTCCTCCCTCCTCCACTAAAAATAGTAGGGAAAAAATAGTAAAAGAGCTGTGGAAGGGAGAAGTTGTAGGGTAGCAACTATTTCTGTCTTATCATTTGATCTAAACTCCTTCAAGAAGTTAACAGTACTGGGGGAAAGAAATCAAATCACCTTAAATACAGAAAGCAAGACAAAGCTATTCATTTGAACTTGCAAAATTCTGTCCTAACTGAAAATATATTTGCCACATTTTCATATATTTTATTTGCAATCGAACAATTTAAGTAACACTAAATGATACCAACTGCTTGGCTGGAACTTGTGAAGTTTTCCTGCTATATAGCAATACTTTACTAAGATGTTTCAGAACATAAAAAGCAAAATCAATGCCGGGAAAAAAATGTTCTTTTTGTTCTAGGGTCTGTGTTTGGAAAATATTGCCATGTAGCATTTACGGTAACAGCTGTACGGTTAAACTTTAGGCACAAACTGAGCTGCAGAGGATGTGCTGCATAAATAAAATCCCCATGGCAACTAAATGTGCTACTAGATAACACAGAAAAAAGGATTTATGTGTTTGCTGAGCTGTCTTGCCCTAAAGGAATTCTCCAGGCAAACGCAGGCCACCTGCCACATGTTATATTAAGCTCAGCCTTCTGGACTTATTTTCAAATCCACAGCAAAAAGGTCCAACTACTTTTATTTGAAAGTTTCATTGTTCTTTATTCCCAGCCCCTTCAAAAATAAACAATTCATTTTTCAACTTGCCTGCTATATTTTGCCCTGGATACAAAAGACAATTAATGAATTTGTTTGTGCTCCTAAACATTTTGTTGATCTTACTGAAATGACAAGCATATGCATAACAAAAAGGTTTTTTTATTTTATAGATTTGTAGATTCTGTAAAGTTAAAAAAACCTGAAATATACAACTTGCCTTCTCCAACATAAGGCAGACTCTCTGGAGGAGAAACAGTGGTCGATTGGGAAGTTTCCACGAAGATGGGAGAAAGGGAACACAAGAGCGAGATTAACATTTTCTGTAAATTTAACACGTAAAATATTTAGTTACTTTCTTCCTGAAGGAAAGTGGGGGCTATAAACAGTCAAGGATTTTGTTATAGTGTTGTTAAATCAATTAACTTTAAAAGAAAAAAAGAACATTTTCAAGTAATTAAGTAATTTTACCACCTCTAATTCCCAGATCTAAAAATACCTGTTGGGGGGCCAGCCTGGTGGCTGAGTGGTTAAGTTCGCGTGCTCCACTTCGGCAGCCCAGGGTTCCGCCAGTTCGGATCCTGGGCATGGACATGGCACCGCTCATCAGGCCACAGTGAGGCAGCATCCCACATGCCTCAACTAGAATATACAACTATGAACTGGGGGGCTTTGGGGAGAAAAAGGAAAAATAAAAAATCTAAAAAAAAACTTGCTACTACTGCATATTTATGTTAATAATTCTGCAATATTATGTGATAATATTAAAGTATTTTTGAATATGTGAAAATAAAATGTGATACATGATCCTTGAACTGGGAGTGAAAACAAAAAGACAAAAATTCACTATGTAGGAGTCTTTCAACATAATTCCTTAGAAGAAAACAGGGAATTGGTGTAGGATACACACCTCCAAATTTGAGGTCTAGATCAACTCTGATAGAAACATTACCCTCAAAGAAATAATGAGTTTTCACCTGTAAATAATCATAACTTTTATCTATTCCTCAACTGTGACTAAATTGTGGAGATATTGAGAGAATAAATTTAGGCTACTTCTGCATTGGTTGATATAAAAGTGAAAGGGGGAAAATGAGTCAAGAGACAAACAAAAATGCCAAGGAAGAATCTGATACTGAATAATCAATTTGTTGCTTTCATTCACTTCTGGTGGCATGTATTGATTAGAACAGAAATTTTTCAGATATTTAATAATATCAATACAAGTATTGATTATGATTCTACTAAATAAAATATGCAAATTTATATTAAATAAGAAGGTTCCAATTTCAATAGGATTTTCTTTGTTCTCTCTCAGAAATCTATGGCCTCTTACAGGTAGATTTCCACATTATCATCTAAGGTATGAGCAACTCTTCAAACAGCTCTTGATTTTTTGGCGAAACACAAATTTGGCTACTCTGCAATACAATCAAATCTAAACACCATAGCACAGTAACTCAAAGAAACACCAGTAACACCAGACTCTGCCTTCCACAGACAATTCTTGCCATCCCATTCAATATAACTTAACAATAGCAAGGCTATTTCTCTGTCCTGATAGCAGATATTTAATAGAAATAGCTAGTGACCCCTCTAGGAGAGGCAGAGTCCTCAGGTATGACTCTCAGTTATCAGTTTCACATAAGTCTAGACGTAGAGCAAGAGCTCTCAAACATTTTTTGACTGTGACCCTCTTAGAGTAGCTCAAAATCCCCTCTGGCCTTGAACTCCCTTTGTTTCCACATTGTACTACAAAAATAATGCTGCAACACTAATGTATATCATTACAAATTTGCTACATAAATTAGGAATGTACAGAGTGACAAAGTACATATTATATGTGATTTCATATTACAAAGAGATGACTTATTAAAGCTTTCTAAAAATCAGTATTTATTAAATACTTTGGCCACAGATAATATACCAAAATACTACTTTCTCTTCGTTTTGGGCATACAGTTGGACTATATATTCCAGATTCCCTCGCAACTGAATGCAGCCATGTGACTGAGTCCCAGCCAACAGAATATGAGAAGAAGTGATCGTGTGCTGCTTCTAGGCCCGGCCCATTGTAAGCTTCCCAGGCGAAGCTGCTTGTTCTTCTCTGCTCCTAGCTAACTGGGAGAGAGACTCACAGGGATTCTGGAAGCCTGGCATAGCTTCTATCAGTTTGGCTCTCTGAAATGACCGGGAAAAGCAGTAACTTCCTGTCCACCAGTGACATGCACATTGGAGAATTCTGAAATAAGAAACTATCATGTTAAGCTATTGAAATTTTAGAGTTAAAGCAGCTAGCATTGTCCTAATATAACACTCATCTTAGTGAAGTATTTTAAGTTATTTTAAAGGAAGACATTCATAAACGGCCCATCAATTAAATAAATTTGGGGAGGTTACATACAAATATCTATTTATGTGTGTGTGTGTGTATATATAACTATATATATGCATGTATGTGTGTGTATATGTTTATTTATTTCAGAAGTTATTTACATTTGATTCCAGTTTGAACCACAACACATGCTCTTCTTGAGAAGTCGAGTAATTACACAAATTACAACAAACAGTTCCTAACAAGGGTTAGCTCTTGTAAAATCCATCAAGGGTAGATTCATAAAGAGCAGAAGGTAGCATGTATGCTATTTAACTTCTAAATTATCAGTTAAGTATGTATGGAGATACTTCAGTAAAATATTGAGATGTAACCCCTTTGTGACTCAACTGGAAAGATACTCTTACTGAATGCTGTTTTGAGTGATTTCCTGCAAAAATCCATTCAAAGGCACCCCAATAGCTTACAAAAGATTTTAAACCTGGCCCTTTTTTTTAAAGGGAAATAACAATTTAGATGAGGTTTCCATCTGTGTATTGCAAAGAATAGGTACTGAAATATGGACATTCAAGTATTTGAGATAGACTTTGGAGTCTTCAAATTACAGAGGTCCCTTTTACTGGAAAAGATCTTTTAAAGACCTTTTAGTCTATGAAGTTAACTTTAACTTACAAATCAAGCAGCTAGCAAGGATATTTCTCCATAAAGGTTAGGCCAAATCATCAGACAGACACAGTCCACCTTCATAACATTTTCCATATATGTCTTAATTATAAGCCACTACTCAGAGAAACTACTCAAAGTTTCTACTAAAACTAATTCCTGAGAGAGTGT
This sequence comes from Equus asinus, assembly GCF_041296235.1. NCBI lineage: Eukaryota > Metazoa > Chordata > Mammalia > Perissodactyla > Equidae > Equus > Equus asinus. Next base: position 178,113,762 of record NC_091791.1, on the reverse strand, counting down.
ATGCAACATGACCAAGATAGAGTGATGACCATCTTATAGAAAACAAAAAAAATTGCTTTTAAAATTGTTTTCGTATTCTACTAACTCATACGGCTGATTTCTAAATAGCACGCATTTCTTAGGTATTTTCTTAGTCAGCATCTCTACTTTAGTTAAGACATAACAAGTTATAGAACACACACAGCCCCTTTCATAATCACACTTCTTTATCCTCCCAAAGGAGCTGGTGAATCATAATCGCAGACTCAGAAGAGATGTCTTACAATATCAGCATGACATATTCACCTTCTGAATATTTAAAAACACCTGTGGTCATAAGTACTGAGCAAAAGGTGACCACCGCATGCATGATCTTTCTTTCTCCACTAACAAAGCTCTGGGAAGAGCAGCCTGAACTCAGTGCATCCACCTCCTTGCTAATCCTTCTTTCCTCAAACATTTGAGATCTAGTTTCTAATATTTTCATTGCGTTAAAATGTTTCTCTCAAAAGTCCCAAATAACCCTCCAAAGGTCAAAGCCAACAGCCTTTGTTCAGTCCAGTCTTCAGGACCTTTGTCCAATCCCTTTACAACATTAACCTTCTCTCTAATATACCCAAAGCATTCCCTGGACCATGGTAAACACTCAATAATGTCAGTAATGTCACTATTAGTATTTGTTCTTAAAATTCTATTCTCTCATTTCTTCTTGGAATAGGAATCCTATTCTTTTCCAGCCCTAATTTTGTTTGTTGTGGTCATGAACTCTTCCTCTTCCCATGTTCTAAAGTCCACTTTTCCACAGCCTGTTTATTCAGGCCTCTTTTCATTTTAGTACGACTTTTGGCATCTTTTAATTATAGTATATACACATATGCTATAATTGCTATAATACACATATGCTATAAGAATATACACATATGCTATAATTGCTATAATACACATATGCTATAAGAATATACACATATGCTATAAAAACACATATACATGTATAGCATATACACATAAGTATAGCATATACACACACCTAGCCTAATACACATATACTCTCTAGGTATTACATATTCTATTGATGAGAACTCTTTATAGTAGAAGTTGCTTCCTTAATTTCTTGCCTCGTAATCCTCCTTGGCTTTCTCTTGGGCTGTTATATATGTCAGACTGGATTTTGTCAATAAGTAGAATTTAACATGAATACCACATAAGGCAAACTCAAAATATGCCTCTTAAAACTCTTCCTGCTGCAGCAATAAGTAAATATAAGGCTCAGACAGAGGCGGTTCTCATCTGTTGACTGCATTTCTCAGTCGTTACTGATGACTCATGTAAGATGTACCCTTTGAATAACCCACAAAGTTTGTCAAGTACCCTAGTCTTCTCCAAGGCAGTACCCTTACCATCATGTTAGTGTCTCACAGATTCTTGGTAGCACTGCATCTTTCTCCTTGCAGCCGTGTGCATTTGATTTCAAATGCCTCTCTGTATACAAATCCCAGGAAACAGAAGAAATGTGAATACCGTTAGAAAGTTAGCAACGGCGCAGGCCTTCAACAATGTATTTCTTAATCATTCAAAGTAAGTTCAAACTACCACTTCTGTTTTGTTTTGGGAAATCTGTACATTAATAATGGAATATTAATGTAATAATGAAATACTGCTCCTGGAGATATAAATGATAAAGTGAGTTGGCTTGCTTTGTGAATTACTATAGCAAATTTAATCTAAGATGATAATAAGACAATGTTGACAACAGTTCTCACATTTCTTTATAAGAGCCTGGATTCTAACAAAGCAACTGTGCCGATTAAGCTATTGGTATCAGCTTCAAAACCACCCTTCTATGCTCTGCCCTGTGCTGCTGGGGCTGGGACTCTGCAAACCCCCATCCTGCTTGGCCAGATCTTCGTGCTAGGCAATGCCTCAGGGGGCACTAAAGGGACACTGCAAGGCTGAAAAAGGAAGAAGAGACTTTCTCTCTGGGAGCTTCCTGGCTGGTGGTTCTGTTAGCATCCCTCTAGCCGCGATTCTCAACAGTGGCAATTCCTTCCAAAGGCAGTAGTTGAACACATGTTGCCAATTTTCTAACACTTGCAGAATCAACCTCATCGCCTGCTCTTCAGAGACATCAGCACAAGCTGGTCAGCATGCCCTCTTCAGAGGTCTGAGTTTCAGCTTCATGGGGGTCTCTCAACTTCTAAGTCTTAATAACTTCAACCTCTTGTCACCCCAGTCCTGATGGTAGTACTCGATTCCCGCAACTGTCATCTCGGTGATATGTCAGTGTTCCCATTTTACCTTTTCAGTTACTAGTTAACAACATTGTACCTAGTTAACAACTCTTTATATTAAGTTCTCTCTGTTCAAATAGCTAGGGCAGTTGCCATCTCTTGAGTGGACCTAGTGATACAGAAATTTATGTAGCAGATTCCATTTAAACTTGAATTTTCAACCATGTATTCTAACGATTATTAATGCTGTAAAATAAAAAAAAAAAAATGAAAGTCTTTGTGTTGAAAAAGGTTAGGGAAATAGCATATCACAACCCTCCCATAGTCTACGTATTACTATGCAATTGAGCAATGAGTAAATTAATTGCTTTAAGAAATCATAGCATAAAGATGGTTCAACCCGATGTTTTCCAAATTTATTCCAACCTGGAAACCTTCTTTTCAATAATTCTTGTTAACATTGTGGAACTTGAGTTCAGTAAAAGACACTGGGAAATGTTAAACTTGGTTACTCATTGCATGTTTACAATCCTGTCAAATAACTTTATGTTATATAGGCAGACCACAAAATGTCAATCATACATAAGAATCTGTAGGTTAAATATTAAAATTTAATATTTTCAAGTATTCAAATAAAGATATATATACATATGTGTAATCTTGATTAATATATGTCTACATATTTTTGTGTATACAGCAGATGATATTTGTTAAATAAATTGGATTAAATGACAAGGGTCTTGAAATCATTTCTGCTAAACAGAATTCCTCATTCAACATAATACATTGTAACCATACCAGTAAAATACTATTACTGGGAGCGCTTAACCTGGACACAGAAATAGTCTTCTTATAAAGAACTGGTGCCCAAGTTATATTTATTTGTTGGTCTACTTGCATTTACAACTATTAAAATCGACATCTGAATAACAGATAAAAGGTTATGTGTACATAAGAGTATAAATGTAAAAATAAAAAGAGATTTGTATACTCTCATAAACAGTATTGCTCACAATGCTAAGTCCCTCCCAGTTTAATCTGTGCTCAGTAAGACATCTACAACATAATCAACTTTATCATTACACTTTCCCCAAAAGCAGCTCCAATTCACTCAAATTCAAAAATAAACATGCAGGACTGACTAAATATCAGGAAAATTACATTATTTTTGCAATATCTAATGCAGTATTTTACAAAAAAATAAACTATACAGGAGTCTCATTTCAACATTTCTTGGTATGCTAATACCTGGTTATTCTGCAGATTTCATTCTATTTATTCTATGAATGAAATTCCTGGAATCCTTAAGAATGTAATAAAGCTTTTTAGAGAATAACTCTAGGCAGTAAGAATTGAGTTAGGATTATACACATAGCATCTTAAATATTTACCAAAACAATACAAAACCTGCAAGCTTATGAGTGTCACCTCCATTTTACAGATGAGAAAACTGAGGTTCAAAGGTTAAAAGCTGTCTTCTAATTACACAATTTCTGTTCAGTAGAGTTGGAATTTGAAACTCTATAACCTCATGCTCATTTAGAAAGTGCCCCTTCTGTGACACAATTCTGAATTCATATGGGTCTGTGAAACAGTAAATGATCATGGTAATACAGAGATGTTCCACTGCATTTCAGAATTGGTTCAGGCAATGTGTTTTTTTTTATTATTACTAGGAATAGTTTATTGGACTTTGTAATAAATCAAATCAGGACTGTAAAGAAAACAAGATAAAACAAAATCCTCTTCACAAACACATAAAAAAACAGTATAAGTTTTACTCTAACTTGATCTTTGTTAGACGCAATCCCATAAACTACTCCCCCAATAGATATGACAAATGCACTTTATATTTCAATGTGTCAAACCATTTCAATGCTCTGAAACTATGTTGAAGCTGGCAGGCAAGCAGACTATATTAAATTTTTCTCTGGAATCGACTTCAATTCTAGAGTGAATTATTGGAATTTTAGTGACCCTAAAAAAGCCTGTCAGAAATGATATTCAACACAGAGTTTTCAAATCTAATGCTCTGTTACACATACTTCACATAAAATAATATAGTTTCAATATAAACAAAGCAGTCAAAAGCAACATTCTATTTGTTCTCGTAATTTTAGACCCATTTTGATATTGATTTGTCACAGCAGACTCTTAAATGCATTTGCTTCTTAAGAGAAAACTCACAGGCTGTATTTTATAATTCAACAGTTTGTGTGGATATGATGCAGTTCTATTGTTGCCCAAAATGTTTCTCTTGTTTTTAAAAACACATCAGCACAATTAACAGGTGGCAGTCATATTCCTAATTTTTCCAAAGGTTCAACTGTTTAGTCAAAGAACTTGCTAATGATTTGTTTCCCTTTTTATTTATCTATCTATTTTGACTGACAAACATCTGATACATAGCAATCCTGAAAATTTCCCTCTAGCCCTGTTAGGATCAGCCTGGCTCACAAACGTGGGATGAACTCACACTGAATCAGAAACTTGGACCTGAGCTGACAAGTTGGCATTTGGCAGCGGGTTAGGCAGAAACAAAGATTTATTTTGAATTGCTGCTATTATTTGTGGGACAATCTTGGTAGTCAATTCACAAACAAGAGGTAAGGATATACTTCTCTCAAAATAATATACTTCCCTCAAAATAATGTCCGTTAGCTTTAGAAATTAAGACTAGTTTTCCTTACAAAATAATTTCCAAAATTTTACAAAGGGGAAGGAAAAGTCTATCTTGGGTGAATGTGTTTGTGTATCAACATAAAGAAACGTCTTTAACAAGAATTTGGGACTTTCAAAGTAGCAAAAACATAAAGAGGTCATTCAGTCCAGGACTTTTTATCTCCAGAAAGTGCTGCACTTAAAGAAAGCCGGTATCCACCCCCGGTTGACTTTATTTCATGTAACTATTCCAAAACCACAGTCAAGTGAGTTGATATATCTTTGCCCTTCAGGCTTCCAAGAAGAAGCGACAGACATTTCTCCCCATCCAATCTTTTCCCTAATGGGAATAATCTTGAAAGACACTAGTCATGTAAACTAGCAGGGACCCATCGGTCTGACCCATGTCATCACTAGATTGTTTAACTAAGATTTTTGTTTCAGGAGCAGAGTTTTGATCAGGTTTTTCGTAAATAACTATATATGTTCAATATGTATGCCTGCCTTATTAACACAGCACCAACTGCTCCAGCTAGAACCAATTTGGGACTCATTAACACTAGGTATTACCTAGTCCTGTAGTGTAATTTACCTGCATATTTACCTAAGATTGTCTGTCACTATAACAAGGAGTAGTTTTTGCTGTGCCTTAGCAGTCCATTTGAATTAATTGAAAGATTTAGTTAAAACCATGTAGAAATAACCAATTAGTATCTGGATATACTGTCTGGACAAGAAGGTGACTTGAGAACTGAACATGCTGCTTTTCAAATCTTAAAGGTAGACAACAGGAAGTCCAGACTGTGTGAACCACCTCCACCTCCAGTGTGGTAGTTCCTGGCTCCATTTCCTACCATATTGTTCTTACTCAGTTTTCTCATCTTTAAAATAGAGTAAAGAGTCATACCTCGGGGGTTTTTTTTGAGATGATAAAATTTAATGCTCCTCGGAAAAAATATATTAAGTGACAGACTGCAGTGTCACTTAGTTATATAGGTAATGTGATTATTTGAAAAATAAATAATTAAACTATAGATTTTTATCTCAGCATTTAACGAACATGACTGTAATCCAATCTGTGTCATGTTATGACTGGCGAGTTTAAACCTTTATATTTTTTATACAAACATAGAGCTTACTGAAAGCAAATACACACATATGTCTGCACATTTATTCATGTATATACATTTATACATACACACGCACACTTCTCCTGCAAGATACATTAGATGCTTTCCCACCTCATAAACCCTCTTCTAGAGGCATTTCTAGGTTGGTTAGTAAAACCTCCCTTAAGCACCAGCAACAGACCAACCCCCATTATCAATGCTGACATGCTTAGTGAATATATATCTGCATCTTTATAAACTGAACTGTGCCTGCAAAGTCAAATAAACCAAACAAGAAAATGGGCACCATATTTTTTAAAATCCATCCCAAGTGCAGAACGTACTCAATTGTCTGATAAATTGGTTAAAATTGGTGCCACTAGAATTGAGTCACTGAAGAGTTTATTTCTGTCACCATATTAACTGTGTCATGTAGCAATTGCACCTAATGAACTTAATGTGGCTTATGGCCATGCACTGCTTCCTCTCAGAAACAATCTAAATGTTCCTGAGTCTGGCCAACTGGCATCCGACACCATCTCAGTAGAGGCACACAAGCACTAAGGTTCCGTTCTGGCCTCTGCCTGATGCTTTTCTACTTCATGTTTTCTTGAAATGTAAGATACTTGCACTAAAACGCTCAAGCTGCTTCTAAAAATAAAAAGAGCCCCAGAAGAAATCAGTGGTTTGTTTTTAACAAGTTCACTGCACATAAAATTTCTCCAACTCACAACAGTGTGGTTGAAGAGGAGTCTCAAATAAGATTAATTACAAATGCAGTAACTTAAGGTCTTTCACCCATTGAACTGAAATGGAATCATTCTTGGAAGCAAAAGGAACAAGGAAGGAAAATAAGAACAGGACTTCTAAAAATCACTAGGCCACTCCTATAAATTTTTGGAATGATACTAAAGCCATATTGTAATGCTCAACTCAACCTGATGCTCAAGGACCTTGCTGTAAGTGAAAGTGTTAGAACAAGGTCCTTCTGATATTTACAGAAATGAACTCCCCGCGCACAGATGCAATGGTCCACATTATGGTGAATCTGTAATGTAGCTGGATGCCTATATCAATTTTTTACACTGTTCTGTAGTTTCGCCTTTTTCCTTTTGTGTTCCTCAAAGGGAGATTTCATAAGGTTTTAGGAATAAATCTGAGCTCTTCTTGTCAGCAGCATATTTAAATTTTGGAGAGTTTTTTTTTTCTCTCCTTTCTCTAAGTGTCCCCTTCCTCAGTTCTCCCACGCAGGGGCTACCTGCACAATACTGCTCTTACTCCAACTCTTCCCAAAAGCAGCTTCTCTCAAAGGAAATCTAAATATGGCAATTATTCTTATTCTTCCCCCCTCCAAAACACAAAAGAGTCTCTGGACAAAATCATCCTTAGTTTTTGCCCACATATGCTGGAGCTAATCTCCAGATGATGCTATTCCAACTCCCTTTGTTACTATCCAATCACTCTCAACACAGCCAAATTTCTGCTCTTCCATGACTGAGCAGCCCTGACCTCAAAATAAAACTTTAAAGTCTAAAGCTAAGGCAATTAAAATTTCACAGTGCAAATAAATCTTGCCAATTGCTCTTTGGCAATATCTCCAAGCATGCTATTTCTCTACAACTGATTATCACTATAAATGGTATTTAGCACCTTTTAACCCCAAGGACACCAAAGTTTATGAAAGCCTAAACATATAGAATAAATTCAACTCTGTAATAACAGCACTTAAGTTAACTGGGCATCAGACTAATGTACAGAACAGCGCTGTGTTAAAGGGTGATAGCAAGTCAGCATAGTGGAATGGCAGAGCTGCCATGTCCGTCACCTTCAGGTGAGATCTTGACATGGCCAAGAAGAGGTCAGAGTAGACTCTGAGACTACCGAACTCCTGGGACAGAAGTCAGGAACTCTATTGACCTGTGGCCAGTCCCCAGAGGGAAAAAGCCATAGCCATATGCACAAGAAACAAGTCATTTTCTGAGGCCAACTGAGCAGCCTGAGAGTGAATCAGGCCAGAAGCATGAGTGGAAGAGTGCTCCATTTGTCACTGGAGTCCGACTTGCAGGACTACTGAATCAGGGCACATCCTATCCCCAATATCTTCCCTGAATTTTCATACATGGAACACATTCCTCACCAGATGTTGGTACTTAGGATTTTCTTCTAGCTTAAATTCCTTGTAAGTCTATCACTACTACCATTATCTTGTTTAGAAGGAAAATATGCCTATTTTCAAATAATTAAACAAGCTAAACACTTAATAAATACCCACAGACTACTAAACTGAAAGATAATAATTTGTCATGCAAAAACAGCTGTTTGTACATACACACACACCCACACACACACACACAAAGTGAAGAAGTTAAGCAGTTACCTTGATAAATTAGATTTGGGGTGGAAGGAGAACCAGAAACATCGATATAATTGAGGTAAGTTTGAATCTGAGCCTGTCTTAGGAAAAATGGTCAAGTGCACAAACTCAGGAGCCACCCATCTCCACAGTCCATGCCTTCTTTTCCCTCTTCTTCCCACATCCAGTCCCATTCCCAGCTGTGCTGGCAGCACGAGCTTCATTATACGCTGTGTCCTTCCTATTTGTCTCATAGTGTTGACTTAACTCTCCCTCCTCGATGGGGCCCCAATAAAGATAATAAGAGCAGTTAACATTTATTGCGTACTTACATAATTATTCACTTAGAAACTAATTTGTAAGGCTCCATAGAGGACTATTTTTATCTTCACCTTACAGATGCAGAAGCCAGGTTTCCAAAGGCTAAGCAAGTTGCTCATGGCCACACAACTAGCACCAGAGGCATGATTTGAACTTAGGTGTTCTAAGGAGTCAGAACACTTCACCATGACTGCATATGGTTCTATGAGACAAGGCAGCTTCTCCTAGCCCTCTCCTTTTCTCCCTCATCCTCTGTTCCAAAATCAACCCTTACTTGTACACAATGTTCTATCCCCACCTAGTTTTTGTTGATTGTCACAATGGGAAGCAACCTCATAAACACATCCACAATAAAGTCCTAACAGCAGATGACCATATGGGGGATCTGCTCTCTCCATAGGGAGCGGGATGGGCAAGACTGGAGGAAGGGAAAACAATTAAGAGGTTGATTCAGGCAAGAGATGATGATGGCCTGAGGTGGGTTATGGCAGTCGGAATGAAGACCCGTGCAGATTTGACAACTATTTAGGAGGCGGTATCACCAGAGTGCAGTGCCCGATTGAATATGGGTAAGAGAGAATGGGGGTGGGGGAGACCAAGAATGATGCCTTAGTTTATGGTGCAGAAAACTGGGTGAATGTTATGCCATGTATTAAAAAAGAGAACAGGGAAGAAAAACAGGTTTTAGTAGGAGCTAAAAGAGGTTGGTTTGAGAGTAAAGGTCATGGTGATTGTTGGACATTTATGAACAACAGGATGTTGGTTGAGTATGTCTGAAGCTCAGGAAAGAGAATTGGGACAGTGACATAAATTTAGTTATATTAAGTATAACAGTGTAAGCTACCAGAGTGAATGGTTTTGGCCCAGATCTCATAATGTAACTCTGGCTCTAATTTTAGATATTTCTTCCACTAAGAGGGTCAACAAGCTCAACCAGTAACATGCTTTCTGTTCCTGGTCAGAGTATTATTCATCTCCCACTAATGAGGCAATTACTTTAGGAATATAATTCCTAAAAGTACACACATGTCTAAAGACACAATTTTTAAAACCTTTAAAAATATTTTTTCAATTGCCATATAAACTAGTAACAAACCCCTATGCCACACTTTCCCATTCAAGTTTTACTATTTTTATTTATTGTTGTTCATACGTTACCCTTTGAACACGTTCTTTGTTTAAAATACACCTGTGCTCTCTCTTCCTCTAAATTCTATATTTTTTAAAGACAAATATTTACAGCTTATTTTTTAAAAAAATCTACTAACAGTCCCAGTAACAAGTTACCATTTTTTTTAATAGAGGACATTTTATAGATTGAGAAGAGACTGAAGAAGGAAAGGCTTAAACTGGTATGCATTTAGAAATGCTCAAGTATTAGATACTAGCATGTGCCTTTGTGTTCATGTGTCTGTGTGCATATGCGTATGTGGGCATGTGTATGCCTTGCGGGCATGTATGTACGTAGCAATGACATGTGCCGTGAAATAGATCTAGGGTCTAGCTATTTCAGAAAGAATGAGTCACATGATTCTTAATACTCCCTAACTAGGAACACTGCATTACAATTTATTACCTTACTGATGACCCTTCAAATGTAATAAAGAATCCAGTAAATCAGAACAACTGATAATTCAGGGTCGTTTGAAGTTCAGCTTCACATTATGTAATAATGTGAAAAAATAAATCGAGGTAAACATTTACCTTCATACAGAACGACGTGTTTCAGCACTTTGGAAGCACCCATTTATAATCAACAGCAGAAATACAATGTAACCAGAGGCTGGAATTTTAGGCAGGCATTCTAGTGTAATTAAAAATAATGCCCACATTTATTAAAGCTGAACCTAATTGCTTATATTGTAAAATTTAGATCAGGGGACAAGATGCATTAAAAGCAATTTATGTTCCAGAACTTTCACTAACTCAGAATGACATATCTTCCACATAATTCTTATTTGTGAAGTCTTCCTTTAAATCAAATATTCAAATGTATTGCATTATCTTCGTTTATTACTATTGAATGAGAAAACAGGTAATAGTTTACCAAAAATTTTATTTTACCCCTTGTAATATACATGTAGCTATAACTGTCTAACTAGGCTTTTTTCTATTATGAATAAAGCAATAGATGCTATTACTTATCAAGTTACCTTAAGAAATGACTGTAGATATTGATTATTTGCATAGCTCAGAATGCTTCTTTTCTCCTGGGTAAAACTAAATCTTAAAATTGTCACAAGTAAAATTTTTCAAAAAAAGTGTCTCAGTTAATTAATGGGTCAGAGAAAAGCCTGTCTATTGCAATTTTATATCTTAAATTCCAGGGGAAATGAAATTGGTGGTTTAAAGCTGAAGTGAATATTCAGTGTAGGAAAACCTACCTTCCTGTTATTAGCCTTAATTCAGAATGTGTAAAATTGCCTAATTAGAAAGGAGCTGGATGGAGGTCATTTGTAAATAAAATTACCCCTTTCTTAACACAGAGAAAAGAGTCACTAAGAGCACTGACCACTCCAGAAATTTCACAGGACAAAGAAGTAACTTGGGCCAGTTCTGGAATTTGTGGGGCTACATATACTTGCCTCAAAATATTTAAAAACTCTGAGTAGAATAAGTTACTCAAAAACCAAAACTTGTTCACTGTTTTTCTATAAGTGACAAAAAAATAGGAGAAAACTTCGATTTTGGAAATCCAACTATTTCTTTAGTGGAGTATTTCTCTCTCATTTTCCCCCCCACTTTGGACTCCAATGGTCGCAAACACAAGAATCCAAGAGTATAAAAGCCAAGCAAAGACATGGCCACTGCTAGCCTGTGAGGGATTTTCCACATTTATTGAAACAGCGTAAAACTGGTTGCTCTTAGATACTTAGGTAGGTACATATTTAAGTACATAATTTCGAAGAATCAGTCCTTCCTCTTTTTCTTTTTCCCCACAATAGACTCCCAACTATCCCCTGGGTTGGTTGCTGAATATCTTATATAACTTTATGCATCCTTGTACTATGCTTTGTCCTCTTAAAGTAGATTTATTGAGCTAATTATAAATACTATTCAGTTATTTAAGTAATTTGTTTCAGAGAAGAGAGTTTTTTTATACAAAGTATGTTCAAACTCTAAGTATCACCATTTCCTAGTGCCACTTCTTTACGTTCAAATGGTATTTTTCCTTTATTATATGTAATTTAGAATTTTAAAGCCAGGGTTTTGAATCTAGTGTTCACAGGGTTCATGGAATGGATGCACCACTCCTTGAGTCTCCTGAAATACACGCAGAATTTTGCAAGTATGTAAAAAATATGCAAAGTGGTAATATTAAGATGTCTATGTCTTTCATCAGATTTTGAGGAGTATATGTCCTCAAATTCAGCACCTAGTGAATTATGATACTAAAATGTTATGTGAATTACGATATTTATTTATACTCTGCTCAGCCCTTGTCAAACCTAAGCAGAGTCACAGTGGACCATACAGTAGAGGGGCCCTTACTCACCTGCCAAGCAGCACATGCCACATGCTCAGAGGTGAATGGAATGTCTGGGGCCTCCTTCGGGGAACCCTCCATTGTTCCAGGCAGAATTTGAGGATCCAAGCTAAGTTGGACCTGACCTTGCAGACAAGGGCTTTTAAGTAAACTGGAAAAAGTCCCTCAAGGTTCTGTCTCTGGACAGACCTAGCTCCATGTGTGCAGGGCTTGGCTACTGGAACATGGACTGAATTTCAGTTCCCAAAAGCCCCAATGGCTGGGCATCTTTGTGCAGCACACGAACTGCACAATTAGTTTTGGTCTCAGACATTTTAAAGAATGAGCCGAAACTTCAGGTAGCACTAGTTTTCATGTCCCATCACTCTCAAGGGAAAGGGGAGACCACTGCAAACTTACATAGCTTCACTGATTTGATTTCTATATCAGGCTCACTAGAGAGTCTTAACCTGTACATACCAAGTTAGGTAAAATATTAAAAGTCTATTCTGACAAACCAAGTTTGTTTTTTTGCTTTTTAAGAATTAAATAGCTTTAATTTAGATTGTGTAGACCTAGTCTTTGTTAACATATTTTTAGATTAGTTTAATACAGTGATTACAAATAGAGCTTAAAATTAGACCTTGACTAGAAGCCACATTTGCCCTTTTACTAGCTCTGTGACTTCCAAGTCTTGATTTTTCAAAAAGGTCATTTTGAGTATTGAAATAAAAAACTAGGCAAAGTGCTCAGGAAAGTACTAGCACAAAGTAGGCAGTCAACAATATATGGTATTCGCCATTGTCATCATCATCTTTAGATAGTCAAATACCTACCACTGATAAATGGACTCTGTAATCTCATACTAAATGTGAAAGAAATTGTCTGTAAAACACTGAAATTAAAATTGGGATGAGGCTCACACACAAGGTAACCTAATTTATGATAGCAACACTTCTAGGGGCAAAAGATAATGTCAGCACAATAAATAGTGCTGGATTAGATAACCATACGGACCCCAACCTCACACCATACACAAAAATTAATTTCACAAGGCTTGCAGATCTAAAGGTTTTTTTTAAATGAAATGCATGTAAACATCTTCAGGACACTGGAGCAGGCAACAACTTCATAAATAGGACACAAATACTCCTAAATAAGAAGAAAAAATAAATTGCATTCTATTAAATTTAAGAATTTCCGTTCATCTACAGACATGATTAAGAGTGAAAAGGAAAGATTCAAAGAGAGATGTAATATTTGTATCCAGCAAAGAGATTTGCATCTGAAATGTGTAAAGAACTCCTACAATTTAATTTTAAAAAGGCAGATAGATACCCCAATTGAAAAAAATTGGGAAAAACACTCGAATAGCTATTTCCCAAAAGTTGATACTAAATGACCACTAAACATTCAAAAATGTGTTCAACTTCACTGGTCATCAGGAAATTACAAATTAAAACCATAATACAATACATATCCACCAATGGCTAAAAATGTAAGACAGAAAACAAGTGTTGGCAAAGATACAGAGCCACTGGAATTCTCATATATTGCTGATAGGTATGTAACGCAGTACAACCACTTTCAAAAATGGGCAGTATCTACAAAAGAGGAACATGTGCATATCCTATGACTGAGCAATTACACGTCTGAATATATACCCTGCAGAAGTGAGTACATACATTACCACAAAGACATGTACAATAGTGTTCATAACTACACTATTAGTAATAATGCAAATTTTCACCAACAATAAAATCGATAAACTGTGGTACATTCTCAAAGTGAAACACCATAAGCAATGAGAATGAACAAACTACAATGACATATAAGCATATGGCAAAATATCACAAACATAATGAGCAAAAGAAGCCAAACAAAAGAATCCATAAGACATGATTCCATTTATATGAAGTTCAAGAACAGAGAAAAGTAATCTATGGTGTTGGGAGACCATTACTCTTGGATTGGAAAGGAAAATGACTTGAAAGGGACATGAGAGTGTCTTCTGGGTGCTGGTAATGTTTTATTTCTTGATTAAGGCATTGGTTATATACAGGCATTACCATTTTTATGTCAAGCTGGCAGAAAAGTAGTTAATATAAGTTTTGGTACATTAAACAAGTGACAGCAGAGTTCCAGATGACTATCAACGTGACATTTAAAATATTGCTCAGTAGTAAGTCAAACACTAAGACAACAAGTCGAAGAGCTGAACTTAGAGGAGTGGCTGAGGAGACTTCCGTGGTCATGAATGACCACCATGGAAGGTGACTGTAAATATCTGCTTTCCATAAACACTTGCAGAAAGTGAAAGAATTCTTGATCTTATTAACTGCTTATTTTAAGATTGCCAGACTATGGGTATGAGCTCACAATGACTAAAAAAAAAAAAAGTAAAATAATTTCAGCATAGAAATTTAGATTACATATTTAGTTCAACTCTATCATTTCCCATATGAGGAAACTGAGGCCCAGAGAGGCTGTCAAATGCATGAGATCACAACTTTGACTAATGACAAGACCTGAGCTAGAATTCTGGGCTATTGAAGAGCAGTTCAGTACTAAACCTGTTCACAGTCCTCACTAAAGATGTTGCCTCTCTGTAGTGTCCAAAAGTAAGCTTGATTTTTTTGAAACTGAACTGCCTTAGCTAAATTATGTATGAGTATTACATCCATCAAGTCCGAACATTTAAGAAGACGGAAAGTAAACTGGAAGAGTTAAACACAGTCGTGACGACTAAGATCTAAGAATTGGCAGAGCAGTCCTTTCTAGCTAACCTAACCATTTCTGTGTGTAGTTCACTTAGCGATGGCAGAAAGAGGGCAGGTTGTGAAAGAAGGACAGTTCTAAAAGGGTTAAAAAAGATAACGCCATGATTCCCATGGGAAATCTTCCCCTTCTAATAAAACATACTGGCATAGGGATGTATGAAAAGCTTCCTAAAACTAACCCTATTAGATTAGAAGGGGAAGGGGAGAGTTCCCCCACCACTTGAAACTCAGAACAAACCATAGCACCGTCAATGGTATGCTACTGATTTAGTTTGAAGGTCTACACTCTGTGTACACTAGATTCACAAAATTAAGCTGGAATCACCTCCACAACAGACAAGAGACAATGGCCATGCCTTAGTGTAAAGCTTTATTTGCTTTAGCATTCGATATCACACCAGCATCCTGACTTTCTGCTGTTATTCATCTGGGCAAGATACCTTTTCACCAAGAATACTACGAAGCACAGGATTTATTGCCATAATGAAGTTCTTTCAGATCTCTGTTTTCTCTGCCGCAGATAGGAGGAAAGGCGTTCATCTCACCAGGCAGCTTATTAGGATTAGCACTGAATAAGACACCACAGAATGTCAGGCCTATCAGTTACTAAACATGCATCATACAAACTTTGTCTTTGCGAGAACCTCTGCTCTGCATTTGTCATCCACCTGAATAATTAACAAGTACATGCCGCCTGCCAGCAGCTTAGGGAATTAATTTCCCCAGATTAAATGCAGATCACGTCCACGAAAACTTAGACCACACACACACTGCGCTCCCACCTTTCAACCACTAAAGGTAGGGAACACATTGCACAGCCTCCAACGTTAAAGTGATTTAAAACTCAAGGATTGTAAAGTCAGACTAGTAATTCTTTAAATGTCACTTTGATGGTCATCTGGAACTCTGCTGTCACTTGTTGAATGTCTCAACTCTTACATTAACTACTTTTCTGCCAGCTTGAAATAAACTGTTAATTTCATAATTCTATATCTTCACTATTTTTTAAATCTGTTTGAATAATTGCACATTCTAAGAACCATATCAATTAAAAGCTTTCATAAAAGCATTCAATGCATGACAAAAACAAGATAGATATGTGGTAATATGGAAGAACCAAAATTAAATGCAAAAGTCAGTTTTGGAGGCTTTCAAATATGTAATAGTGCTTTCAATGAATCTGTACCTTCCTAATTTCATCTGAAGCCAATAATTATATCTGTTAATAATCCTTCATCATTCAATTGAGCAAGATAAAATGTGTGGCTAGTAATGTAGAGGGAAGATCAGGGATTTTAAATTCAAACTCTTCACTGTTAAAATATAGATTTACCATATATATAACAGGAAAAAATTTTTTAAGTGAATAATTTTAAAATTGAATGCATCTCTTTAAATTCACACCTTTTAGTCAGTATGTATTGTCCACATAGTTGGTGGGACAAAGATAGAGAAGTTTTTAACTTAGTTGTAAGTTGTACCAAGAAATAAGAATAAATTTTTCTTTTCCTCAAAAGCACAATTTTAATGAAGGCTGGATAGCTTTATAAGCTATGGGGCATTTGTTAAACTGTATTGCTCATCTCCAGTTCAGATCTTTTTCTTTAATTGGTAGCCACATTCTAAACCACCATAAATCGTGGAGATGTTCAAAGCTGTTACCTACAGTAGTCTCCAGAGGGGTGAGCCACTCACCACAGTCATCATAAACTACATTGAAGTATGAAGACAACTTTGAATACAAACACATCCCTCATTTTGGTTTGTGAGTACATTAGGGATTTATTAAAATATACTCTTACTGCCAAGAAAACTGATCTATGTTGATATGCTAAGTTTTCATTAGAATGACACATGTTCAACTTTCAGAACTTTACTCTCTATTCAATCAGATGCTCTTACTCCTTTGCTTGAAGAGCATATTTATGTGTGTACAATGGTTTGACACCCGCATCAAATTACATCCTTCCCCCGACAATTATGAGCTTTAACAATACAATCCTGCTTTCTTCTAAATTTGTCTTATGAAAACCTATTTCTGATAATTATTTATTGTCATATATTTATTATTTCTACTTTAAAACAGTTAACCAAATATGAATGAATTTCCAATTAATCATTTGGATAAACAAAAATCTATTTAAAAATTGCACTCCAGTAGGGTAAGGTACTTACTACTTTCTAGCATTAATGTAATCATTTGCACAGAAGTCATTAGCTTTTTTGTTCCTTAATTATTAATAGTTACAGTACCAGAAAACAAATATACTGAATCAAATTAACACAATATATTAAGTTTGGCTTACTTTATTCCAGAAGAAAGATTAGGCCTGAACTCTCTAATGTTAATGTAAATATCAATTTATATATTAAAATATTTTTATATATTAAAATTATATTTTATATATTAAAAATATTTTATGGAAAGAGATTATATGTAATAACCATTTTATCCTGATTCCCAAAGCATGTTTAATGTTTTTGCCACTCTTATTGAAACCGAAATTGAAAATACTTGGCTTTGTCCCTAGCATGGACCTAGCTCTAACTGCAGTATGATTATTGTGAGACAACTCAAATTGAGGCCCTGGCCCCATCCCTTAGGCTCTTTCTTCAGGTAATACTAGAATCTTGTGTAAGGCATGGGAGATTAGCAAATTAAAAGAAGTGACAAACCTCCTCTGCAACTTCTCTAACTCTTAGAATAACCCCAGACGGATGCCTATATTCACCAGGCCATACTAATAGGAGAGGTTATATGGTAGAACAGGAGAAGAGATGGGAAAGTTATATTTCATTAAAAAGGGTTGGAACATAATGACAAGAAATCTTCCGAGGTCAAATATTGGAATTCGTTTTAGATCAGAATAAAGGATACTTGGTACAAAGTGGCAAAAGGATTTATAAATCTATATTTCAGATTTTAAGGGATTATGCTTGACAACATTTATTTGCTTTTGTTCTTTGTCTTACAATAGAGATCAGTTAATTTCCGCCACTACTTTGTTTACAATTAAAATCCTAACTCGGTGAAATTTTACGTCAATAGCAAACATCTTAATTATATTGTTAACATTTTGAGACAATGGGTCCTCCTAGGAATTCTCAAGCCCTGATCATAAGTAGCTATCAGAGTAACTAACAGTAATAGGACAACTGGGTAATGTTAGTTATCAAAACAACCAAAATCTGTTTTTGTACTGGTCCTATGGAGATTAAGCCAGACTCTATTATCCTAGCTGTGCTTATGAGACAGGCTAGCCCCATGAAAACCAACGGCCTAGAAATTTCCATACTCCGTGGAATGAGGACAGAACCCTCTACTTCATAGTAGTGACACTAGTTTATATCATTTGGGCACCCACAGAAACAAGATGGGTGCATTGTGACTGGAGAAAACAGGCAGACTGACAGGGTCCTAAACGAAACAATATGGGAATTACAAACTTAATTGACCAACAAAAGGAGGGTAGCTATGCCAAAAACACAGAAACAAAAACTAGCAAAAAAACATTAATAATTAGTGATAAAAGAAAATAAGGAAAACAAAGTTAGATATGTAGACCACATGGAAAAGCAGAGGATTTCACACACGACAAGACATGAGTTGTAATCAAAACGAAGGAGATATTTAAAAGTTAGGAAACAAAAGGAAGAAAAGTAAACTGGACCAGTTGAGTGGAGTGAAGAAACAAACAAAAAAAAATAAACTTTTAATCAGGTAGTAAGTTCATTTTAGAACTTCATTAAGAAATTTTTTTAAAAAGTCAAGAAGAAACAATCAACATTAGGAATCTCAGAAGAAAGTAAAGGAGACAAGAATGCAGAAAAAAACTAAAAAGGATCGTCACAATTATTGTCTGATACTAACAAATGAAAGAAGACATTAATTTTAGAAGGATATATTGAACAACTGGGAAGCAGCACCTAATTAATGACACCCCACGAAAAATAATGTTAAGTTTTGGAGTCACCAAATAAAGTGGCATAATGAAATGGAAATTTTAAAATTGAAATTGAAAATACTTGGCTTTGTCCCTGGCAAGTGCCTAGATCTGACTGCCGTACGACTATTGAAGACAACTCAAACAGAGGCCCTGGCCCTATCTCTAGATTAGAAGTTCAACACGGTACCCAAAATACTAGATTAGAAGTCTAAAAATTTTCAAGTAATAACACTATCACAAAACAAGTAATCGCATAAAAATAAAATTTGGAAAAAATTCTTTGCTTGTTAGGCTTTAAATTATTAGAAGAATGTAAGGAAAGTGACCATTAAATCAAAACATAGCATGTATGTATTTTATTGTACATATGCACATATGTTCATATGAAAACATACACATGAAAATATCTCTTTGTAATTGTTTAATCAAGATGTTCTTTAACCCATAAGACCAATTAATAAAGCCTCCAGTGACCATTAAGTAGAAGAAAAATTACATCATTTTTAACACATAGTGACATGTCCAATCCGTGTGAGTATCTCCAGCCTTCCTGAGTGGCACCGAAGAGAAAGTGTAACAACCTTGCACTGGGCGTGTAGGGAAAGCGTGTTTGTAAAATACGCCAAGAGACAATACGCTTTCTCCTCCTAGGAGACTGTTGGTAAATCTTTTTTATGAGTGCATTATGAGGTGAATAATTAACACTTCCAACTGAAAGTTGACTACCATCATAATATTTAGTCAATGAATTGTTACAGCTGGGTTTTAACTCATATGAAAGTAACTATAATACTTTCAATCGTAATAATACTTCAACATAAATCTAAAATAAAAGATAATGAATTCAGTTCAAAATATCTGTTCACACACCACTGTTGGTTGTTGTATCTTACAATATTAAAAAATGAAAAAATATCAACATAAAATGTCTTTTCATAAGAAAAATTGCATACTTAATATTTTAATAGTCCAATTTCTGTGGCATAAATCTGCTATAAAGCAAAAAGGATTCCGCTTGCATTAAAGATCCACAAACCTTTTGATTTAATCACATGACTAGCCCACTGGGGCCACTGTGAGTGAATCATTCCATAGGCAAGGAGGACAGATTTTCCCACATAAATGGCAAAAATCAAGCACTCCACTGAGTTTCATAAGAATGCCCCATGAATCGTTCCCTTCTGGAGGAGACCATCACACTGTTGGGGTGGCAGTGGGGGCTTTATACCATAATTACCTGATCATGAATAAACAATCACTCCTTTTTCTCCTCCTCATAGCTTCTTCTAAGGCAGCACATTTCAGATATTTCATTTTAAACTTAGCAGGTTAACTAGACTATAAGCAAACAAAGAAATAATTTTAATACCCAAAGTACTTCCATTTATGTAGGATCTGTTTCAGTTTCAAATAATGTTTTTGCACCCTCCTTCCTCATCACCGGAAAGAACTGAAATATAAGAATTATCTTGGAATAGACAAATCTTATAAGACTCGGTACCAAAGAAGCAAGTAAGAGAAGGCAGCACAGGGTAATTTTTATGTTCACATGTTTTGCACTTTTCATATGCTAAGAACATCGTAGAAGAATCAAGTACAGAAGAACCACAAGGCTCTTCTGGATGAAGGAAACATTTAAGCTTCATTACTGCTGAAACATCCTGGTAAGTGTCAAATATTTTTCCTATTTTATGCCAAAGCCCTCACCATCAAGATCACTGTTTTGCTTTTCCATCACTGCACTGATAGGGATTTTCCCAAAGAATCAACACCATGCTCTCCAGTACCATCTGTTCACTAGACACTATTCCATATGAGGGCAGATGGTTTCCACTGGTACTTGACACCCTTCTTCACTTTCATCATCAATTTCACTGCCACAAGACTGGCTCTTCCCTCTCTACACTCAAAGTGACCTCGAGGGCCTCCCCTCTTTCTTGCCCACCTCCCTTCTTGCATATTTTAAGACTTGGACAGAGGTTCTCAGGACTTGCTTGCCAAGAGACTCAGAGTAGAGAGTGTCAAGGAATTTTTTTATTTTTTTTTTTATGGTTTAGCATACCCTCCACCTGTAGCACTTTTCTTGTGGGAAAATCCTTTTAGGATTCCAAACCACTAACTTCCTAACTCATGGAATATAACCCATACCTAAACTGAGGTTTTCCTGTACTGGATTTAATTAACTGTTGGGGAAGATGATTCCCCCACTCACATGCATGCCCTTATTTGGGCTGACCTCAGGGAAATTCTTATTAAACTAGGAAATCTACATGACTTGTCCCCTATTTTGTCCTTAATACATATCCAAGCATATAAGTTAGAGAAAATTCTGAGATTGTTTCAGCTACGCACTCTATGAATTTGTATAACTAAACATTATGAGTGATAGTATTTAATCAAAACTGATGGTGGTATTGATGGCATTAAAACTAAAGTCAATTCAATAAGTTACTATAGTCTAATAAATTTGGAAATAAGTGAACAAAAATATTTTCTGCTTTTGGTGATGTAACTATATCACCTCGAGGGAATGTGAGTATTAACGCCAGTTCTCAGGACTTTCAGTGGTGTTCTAGGAAAAAAAGGTGAGTATGGACTCCTTGCTCAACGGCTGCAGGTAGAGAGATGAGATAGAGAGTAATCAGCATCCTTATTCAGAGACCCTGGACTCCCCCATAGTGCCTTCTCACACTGGGGAACCAACTGGAATTCTGTGCTCATAAATGCATTGACTACAGAATAAAACTGGAGATCCTTCAAATCTTTGAGAGGCTCCTAAACTCAAGACATGATAATTTTCTCTCAATGAGAGGATGACAGGCAGATAAGAAGTGTTAAGATTTTAAAGGAAAATACAGAATACAGTTTGTTCAAACTGCCACCTGCACCCCATCTTCCTGCAGTATTTTCCCCAGGAAGTAAGAGAACTCCATCACCACCTCCTTCTGAGGCAACATTCTAAATGGAGGCAAATGTATGGCATCTTAAGGCCAGTGGGAGAGGTGGAGGACTAGGAACTGAATATTCCCATGGTCCCCACAGTTCAAGAACCCAACTCTCTCCTCATCTGGCTTGGGACTTTCTTAGTCCCAATATAACTACTACTACTATTAAGGTCCAGTTGGATCCTCAACGATTTGGGCACATAACTCTAATGGCCACATTTTATTACCTCTACCCTCACATGACTGCATGAACAGTTCCTCTCTTTCTCTGCTACTGAGGAGTGAAGGCAAAGTTACTTTGAATAATAACATCTACAATTTCCAGAGTACTAAATGCCATATATTACGCTAAGTGCTGAAACACAACAGAGTATTTAAACCTCACAAGACTTTATTGGGTAAACATTATTACTAGGATTATACCAATGAGAAAACAGGCGGACAAAGGTTCAGCAACAAGCCCCAAGTCAGAAAGGCAACAAGCGGCAGAGCTGAGATTTTAAACTTCAACAGCCCCACAGCTGGTGTTTCTAACCACTGATTTACACTGCCGCTCCTAAGAAAGAAGCATTTCCTAAGCAACTGCTTGTTTGAGGTCTAGCGCTAAGTGCTGGAATTTTGAAAAATACAACCCATTCCTGTCTTTTAATTTTTCAACATAAAATTTACAAGAAAGAAACATCAGAAAGAAACGCAAGTGATAGAATATACTATAACGAAATAAGAGTACAAAAAGAATAAATTGGACAGAATCTAGAAAATTCTTTTAAATCAAAGTTTCAAAAAATCCTCAGAAAATCTAAATGTTTGAAAATTAAGTCTAAATGGCCTTCCAAAGTCACATCAGCTCTTTCTTTTTTTTAACCAACACCAGCCTTATGTGCCTTCTTATAACTAGGCCTTCCATGTCTCTAGGGCATACAGATTAAGATTTTCTTATCAATATGATTATTTCAAGGAACACAATGAGATCCAAGAATTTTTAAATTTTCAATCAGGCTTATGTTCCAATTCTCACTGGGCTCATCTCGATTCTCTTGGACCATCCACAAACCAGTCAGTCAACAGTATTTACTGAGTACCAACTGTATTTATAAGACGACTCTCCTTTCCATGGATGCTTTAACAGTGCTTATTTCTCACTGGCATGACCACTCATTGGGGACAATTGATCTTTTAATAAATCTTTAAAGAGAAATCATTGCAAGTTCAGCCTTCCAGGAAAAAGTCCTATAAATCAGCCCGAGGTAACAACGTAAGTTTGCCCTCCAGAGCATTCCATTTTACTAGCACCAAAATAACCCAAATACACAAGTGTACCCCAAGGATTGTCATACAAAGTGGTTCAATACAAATTGATTCATGGACACCCAGGGCTGCAAAGAGGTGGTTCCCCTTGGCCGTGAGACTAGACAAGTGCTGTCCAGTTCTGGTGAGTAAGGAGGGGGAGAGGGAGACGGGCCGCATCAGTTCAGTTAATCCTGGACAGCAGCAATCCTTGATCTCGTCTAAACTACAGACACAGAGGGGTTAAACCAGAGGATGTGAAGGTTCCAGAACATCTTCAACATCCAGAAGCTAGGCTACAAGGCTGGGGAAAAAAGGCCTATTGATGATTCCTTCTCACTCGGTGAAGTAGGAAAAGTCGCTATTTACACAAAATAATCTCCTTGCAGCATGTTGGAACCACACCCACAGCAATGCAAGGCAGCAAGTTAAAATTAGAGCTGGAACAGCTCCTCCTGTTTGGCAGCTGATGGGCTCGCATACACTTTAGTACTTGACAATAAGCTGCAAAAAAGCTGGCCTCCTTTCCTCTCTCTTAAACTGGGTAGATATCTCACTTCTATAGTCTACATGGACTACTTTGTGTTTTTATTTTAAAAGTTCTAAAATGACAGCAGTGGTTTTTCATCTACCACTTGATGGGTGTGTTCCAAGGAACACCAGTCCCACTGGGGAGAATGTTTTAAGGTGAAAGAGTTCTATGGACAAACGCACGTGGGGAAAGTCTACCTGACCCAGGGCCCCTCCAGTAATTTCACAATGAGCATCAGCCCACCAGCAAGGTACATACTGGCAAAGAAGCCCCTTAGCTTTGTTTAACTCAGTGTTTACCAAGCCACCACCCAGTTTTCAAGTAACACCTATTGAAAGCCTGTGAAAAACACTTTGAGAAACAGTATTCAGAGAGCAAAAGCAGGTGAAAAGGAAAGGATATTATTCCTCGTTAAGGCAGCTCTTAACGAAGAGCCAGAGTAAAGCGTAAATAGAAAAAGCAAGTTTTTAAAGATTGCAGCAGGCTTCTGATGGGCTCCCTACTTGCAGTCTCTTCTTTTAGATCGTAAAAGCTCTTCCTGTGATGTCACTTCTCATGCAACAACCTCCTACGGCTTCCTCCTGTGCATGCTAGAATGCAACCACGCTATGTCCAGTTTTGCCTCAAAGTTTTTGTTCATGAGCGTCTCTCATCTCAAACGCTTACCCTCAACCCCCAGAGCCTCTGAGGTGAACTCAAGTTTCATTTTCTTCTAGAGGGTCTTTCTCCAACTTTCACCCTTCTCCAACCTCATTGTTCTGATTGGTGGTGAGGCTCACTGTAACACTTAATGGGTATCTATCCCCCTACCTCGTACTATTTACTTCTCAACTATGTATAATTACCAATATATTTGGGTCTTTCTTTATTCATCTAAAAAATCATCAGACTGAACTACGTGCTCAGTTCAAAATATTGATCCCTTACCTTGTCTCCCAAGCAACACTACATGCAACTTTCTGGTGGGATGAGAAATATTTTTAAAATTTTATAAATCTTTATTGTCCAAGAAAAAGCACAATTCAAGGATTCAAGGCAGTGAACCTTGAAAATACATGTACACATAAAGTATGTGTACATGAGAGTTTGTTCTACCTTGGAGGGAGAAAAACACGGTAATCAAAGGAAAGCATTTTCTGTATAAATACCTATTTCTCCCTTCAGTGAAGAACAACACTGCAAATAACCCCACAATAGGTGCGGAAGAAAGCAATCTACGCCGTCTCCAAGTACTGTGTGTCTGAATGTGCACACACAGTTACCAGCACAGGCAAACTGGGGATTCAGAAGCACAGAAAAGCAGATGCTACCAGCACAATCACAGTTAGGTATTTACATT
The DNA here is from genome assembly GCF_041296235.1 of Equus asinus. Lineage (NCBI taxonomy): Eukaryota > Metazoa > Chordata > Mammalia > Perissodactyla > Equidae > Equus > Equus asinus. The sequence goes on along the minus strand of NC_091791.1, from coordinate 178,088,815 downwards.
TGGGAATGGAATTCCAGAGGTCTCATACAATTTGTTAGAGATATCAGTTTAAGTAGTTCCCAATTATTTTCTGATATTAAATCTAACTCTGGAAGAGAAATCCTTATTCTCAAATAATTTCCCAAGATTTTGCTCATACAAGAAACTTAAGAAATGTGACACCACACATTTATATCAACAAGAAATTCTTTCTCCTTATTTTTACTTGACTTCTACCTGGAAGGAAGCAACGCTGAGAAATAATAGTTTGCTCTCCAAGAATTTCTTCTACTCTACCTTAAATATAAGTAGACAATATTACATCAACTGTGTTACTCTAAAGTTATTTCATTCAAAGAGAAAAATTCTCTGATAAAAATCTAACCTGCTATCTCTTTCTTAATCTATATCTGACTTTCTATTGCTTTTGGAAATCTATGGTTCATATGGTTTTATTTTTTGGTAGGACATTAGTGTGCACTTTATCAAGTGATTCTCAATTGATTGATTACTCTAATGATTACTACAGATGGCAATGCAGGCACCTCTCCAGAGGAGGAATCATCTCAATATTTGGGGAGGCAATTCAAATACAGTCTCCAAGCTCAGAATAAACATGAGTATTGGTGCTTCTTTCATTTTATTTCTAAGCCCAGAGCCAAATCACAACTACCTGCATATTATTAAGGAAAAAGTGCTCAATTAACTCTATCCTTGGGATTGTGAAGCAAATGTACATCTAATATTTCCCCGATTAGTCACAGTTCCATCATCCAAGTAATAGAACTACATGTATTTTCAGTGAGGATTCTGGCAGTGAAAATAAATGATATAGTTCATATAAAATGAAGCCAAAAGAGGCAAAGAACTTACTGCAATGTTTTGAGCAAAGCAACACTGACTCACTTTAAAACACTATTTAAGGTACTAGAAACTGTAATTAAATCAGGTCTTGAAAGTGCTAAGCAGAAGAAAAGTGTTAATTAGTAAATTAGTGAAAATACCATTTTTAGAGTGGAAAAGCTTTCTTTTACACTTTTAAACATTTACAAAAATTTCTTGATAAGGTGCAATTTGGAGTATTTATGGAAGCTTGATTTACGCTTTCTTAAAAAAAATTCACAGCACCTTTCATCCAATGAGCTCAATGTTCTATAGAGCATATTTTTTCCCCAAAAAGAAGAATATAAAATAGAAAGTAAGGCATCAGAGAGAACATTTACATAAAGGGCACAAGAAAGAGCATCCCTGGAGAGGTGAGCATCAGCAATACGATCAGCTGACTGGGACTAATATATTTCCAAATGGTGAATCAAAGGTATACACATGGCTTTCGCCAGCATCTCCTTCAGAACTTTGTTCAATTGTCGTCTTCTCAGTGAGGCCATTTACAGCCACTCCACTTAAAACTGCAAACTCCCCCCACCTCTGGGACTCCTTAGCCCACTTTCCTGCTTCTTGTCATCTCCATAGGATGCATCTCCTTTTTATATACTCTATAACTGGTCCATTTGTTCATTATCTGCTATTCTCACACAAATGTAAGCATCATGAGGTCTCACACCTCTGCCTGTTTCATCCACTATTATATCCCCAGTGTCTGGCACCTGGTAGGTACCCAATAAATAGTTGTTACATGAATAAATAGCATCAAGCCTCTTTATACCAGACATCCAAAGTCTCAGACTTCTTTCAGTTTGTGCTTTGAAATGAATATAGAAAAACTTTTGCAGAATAAAAATAATCACACACCAAAAAAAACTTCTTGTAAAGTTACAGACATTTAAAAAAATAAATATCTGTCATGTATATTCAGTTAAAATACTTTTTTTGTAAGGAACACATGCTTTGGATTAATCAGATAAAGATGAAAGTCAAGAATTTTGCCAACAGTGTTTCTTGCTAACATTACTCAGTTATGCCTTTCAGCTCAGGATATTGTGTATGAAGGATATCTTGTTAAAACAACTGTTGAAGGCAAGTCGTGTCATATCAGCCACACTCTGTACCCTATGGGAACTCAAATGTCCCAGAAGTCTATGTTAATATAATCTTGCTGCTCTGCTGAGCTAAGGCAAAAATCCGTTTTTCAGTGCCATGTAAGGCTTCATAAAAAGTACCACATTATCTACATGTCTTCCAGAAATGAAGGAAAGCCGCGGGAAGGATTATGCGGAATCAATTTAGGAAGGTAAATATTGTTAACAAATACCAGAAAATAACCTAGTAAATGATCCCAATCTCCATTTATCAACTAACAAGAAGTCTGTACTCTTCTTTATATAATTGGTAACACAGTATCTATGTGAAAACAACATTCCCCAGCTGCGGGCTCCAGGCGACTTTTCAACACGAGGCTCTCGACTTTTCTGAGGCAGGATTCCCCATGCAACACTCTATGCACCTCTACAATTCTCCCGTCCTTTTTTTCTTGGTTTGTGAGGTTTTATTTTCGCTTTTCAACCTCTGTTCATTATAAATTGTCTGATGACAAAAGACAAAGACTGTTGTTTTTAGGTTTTGGGGGAGGACAGAGGGAGAGGTAATGATAGAAAAACAAGACTGAATTTTCTCTTATAAGTAATGATATTTCAAGTCTGGTGAGAACTATAGAAAATATAAAAATGCATTATTATTTACAAAAACTGCATGCTTGTTTCATTGGCTGAGGATTTTAAAGGCCAATGCTAATTACTACAGAAATAGACACACAGAATTGTGCATGATTTAAAAAACGGTTCAATTTTTTAATGTAACTCAATCTATGATTCCACTAATTAACAAAATACAAAACTAAATCTTAAAATCTTAAAAGTTAAACAGAATATAGATTCTTATAGACTCTACAAATACAGTTTATTAAAGATTTATCAAATTGTAAAGTTATTTATTAACCTTCATTTCATCATTTCCTTCCTAAACAAATATTTTAGAGAAGTTAACTTAAGGTTATAAGTTCTCCCCATTTTGCAGGCTCAGTGGCCAATATTCAGCATAAAGGATGCAGCTTTCTAAGTGTTTCTGTTGACTAAGAGAAGCTGCTATAAAAGGTGCCCCAGCGCCCCGCAATGATTGGCAGGTGGACCAAAGAGACTGCAGCAAGGTCAACTAAGGGAATCAAGCCTTAGTTATACTATGGTGATATCAGCTTCATAAACTAAGGCAAGAAGAGAGAAAAGACAGAAAGTGCAGGATGCACCTCAGAAACGAAGGTCATGATGAACTTTAATGATACAACGATATCTATAAAATTTTAAAAACATATGATTTCCAAACAAAGGAATTAAAATGTTTCAAAACGATACAAACTAAAATGCTTAACATATTGCTAATAATAGAGCCAGCTTCCCTTTCAGGACACTCACATTCATGTTCTTTAAAGTCATCGGACCTGATGAAAATGTGGAAGGACTCTATGAAGGTCCCAGTAGCCCAAATATTTTTTAGAAATCAAACATCATTTGTAGCAATAAGTGCACAAAACCTACAATAGTTAAGTCAGAATTCCTACAAAAACAAGCGTATAAAACCTACTGTCAGAATTCCTACAAAAACTGGGTTAGCCCTGGGATTCTTGTGTTCCAATAATTAATGTACCTTATGATTTAAAAGGCGAAATCTCTCATCTTATGTAATGAAACATGTCTCAAGAGGGGCCTATATATTGAGGCAGAAAATAAAATACAACACTTCAATGACAAGTTCTAAGGAAATTATGGTTAAAATGGGATTTTTTCCCTTCTTCTGTGTTGTTTATCTAGATCGAGGTAGGAATCAACTTAATAAGGGTGTGAATCTTGAAGTTCATCATCAACAGATGAGAAAAATGGTATGGCAAACCTCCCCTCAATATGGTGGCTGTCACAAAATCAATACTGATCACATAAGTTGGTTCTGCCATTAGCAAACATATCTACATGGTTGTTCCCATGTGGTGATCTGTTTTTAAGAAATGATGTGTCTTGGGCTGGCCCGGTGGTGCAGCGGTTAAGTGAGCACGTTCCGCTTCGGCAGCTTGGGGTTCGTCTGTTCAGATCCTGGGTGCAGATATGGCACCACTTGGCAAGCCATGCTGTGGTAGGCGTCCCACGTATAAAAGTAGAGGAAGATGGGCACAGATGCTAGCTCAGGGCCAGTCTTCCTCAGCAAAACGAGGAGGATTGGTGGCAGATGTTAGCTCAGGGCTAATCTTCCTCAAAAACAAGAGAAATGATGTGTCTTTCCTGCACCATCGCCTGCAATATGCACATGTTGTTTGATTGGCACCTTGATTCACAGGCAACATTTACTAAGAAACAGAGCTGAAGGTCATTATGTGCCAATCACTAATTTATGTTATCCATCCCTACCTGACACTGTTAACATGTATTTGTTTCTTATATAGTAAGATATGGATTAAATGGTGGCTATTTCTTATAATAACTTATCCATCTATGGAACCATTTTTAGCTATCTATCCTTGCCAAGAAATGTTTGCTATCTCCTGAGTTCTTCTTGATGCTCTATTGATACATACAATTTTTTAAAGTATTTCCTGACTGAATCATGCTGAAGAACGTAGGTAATCATATAAACCACAGCCAGCACACTGGACCTATAACAGTGATTCTCAAACTTTCCATTCCGTAAATCACTTTCACGAATCAGGAGATCACATGACCCATCTACCCAATTCTGTGTTCACATAATAGTCCTTAAATAAATCTTGAAATAATCAGTTCTCTGGCAAACAATCTATATAGTCTTCTCACTTCCTGATTATCATAACAGCCTGTCAGCTGGCCTCTGTTTCTGATCTGCTCCATGCAAATACAGAGTCTAGAAAAATCCCACAAACCCCACTATTTCCTCAGTCCAAATCCTTCAGTATATTAGAACCATATAAGATGCCAAATCTCAATTCTTCTTTTCTTCTTCAAGGTCCTATCAATCTCATCCCTTCTTATTTCTAGTCAACCCTGAATAGAAACTCTTGTTGCCATCCTGTTTGTCAGTTGCAAACATGGCTTGTTCATCTCCGTCCATCAAAGGCCATCTTAAGTTCCATCTTTCCCAAGAAGAGTTCCCCAGTTTCCCACAGCTGTAAACGCTCTCGAGTGTCGGGACTCACAGATAACTGAGACTTACGGACTTAAGTCTTAATGCACTTTCTTAACGCACTTAACATGCTCTGTCTTTAACCAAAGACACTCCATCCCCTTGCCCTGATTTAATTCCCTTCATATTGTAGAGCACTACCTCTCCTTAATCATATATGTACCGGCATATTTTCTCCCTCCTCAATCCAGTATAAACTCCGTGTGGCAGGAAGTTTGGATGTCCTGTTTACTACTGAGTACCAAGGGCCTAGAACAATGCCCAGTACTTAGTAGGTATTCGGTAAATATTTATTGAATCAATAAGTTATTACATCTCTTAGTTCCCCTGCCGGCCTGAAACTTCCTTCAGATGGAGGAATGTCTACAGTTTCTCACAAAGAGATGACAAATATTTCCTTGACAAATGAATATTTGTTCCTGAACAGAGCCAAATAACTTTCAAAACTACCACATCCTCCCACAATATATTCCATTTTCCTCCAATAAAACACTACCAAGTTGCCTATAACTAAAATGGAATATTGAAAACCAGAAATAATGTCACCATCATTTAAATAATCCTTGTCTAATGCATTCTATTTCCTGTTGGAGTACAAACATAACATAAACCTCAAGTTTTGGAAATCAGAAAATGCTTTAAATTAAAATATGTTTTATGTATATATTTTCTGTTTTCTTTTTTCTTATATTTTTTCTTACAACTAAAATGTCAATTATAATATGAGTCACAAATAAGTCTACACAAAAGAATACTGTGTGCCAAGGTTCCTGTCCCATAAAGAGAAACTAGATGCTGAATTCACTACCTATAATTTCAAGAAAACCAAAGGCCCAAAAGTACGTGCTTTGCTAGAAACCATGCCATGTGTGCACGTTTCCACACAGCCCTGCCAATTCTATCCTGACCCACAGCATCCCCTGCTATTTCAGTTCTAAACAAAGATTTATGTCAAATTATGTTCTAGTTTTGTGGTGCGGGTTAAGACGGGACCACCTAACACATGTTCACTTGGAACCTAATCCAAATTAGATCCTGGGTCCCCTGGGGAAGAGACAAGTACAGTAGTAGCCAATGCTGCTCTTTAAGTGGCATAAGCATTCAGTGTATTTCTATTGTAAAGAAATTTCACATTCATTAAATTAGATTTTCAATTTATTGCGTATTCTGCACGCATATTATAGCTTTATCTAAATATCAACATATAATACAGTGATTTCTAACTCATTACTTTGTGAATAATACTTATCTAATTGAGGCTATTTTCTAGATGAAATTTTAAATCCTTTCCCTTTTGGGGTGGGAGGGATGTTCCCATCAATTAGTTCAGAACATTACAATTAAAGAGCAAGGATATTAATATTTTCCACTATTTACAAGCAAAATTGAAACAATTTTTTAAATAGGTGTCAACATAGAATCTCTTCCTCAGAAATGTGATGGAAACACATAGTTTACAGTACTAGTTAGCGTGACTTCATATTGTACTTTTTATTCAAATAATTTTCAGAATAAAATTTTTTATTTTATGGCTGTTATTTTGACTAGGTTGTATGGGCTTAACACTTAAGTGACACATAAACTAAGACTTCATTCAACATTCTATATATGGACTTTATCAATTTTGTGGTTCATAAACGCTAAACAGCCAGTAACAACGGCATTAATCTACCTAATTAGGCAAGTTTAAAATGCTGTTATTATACATTGAAAATTTCATAAAATGCCCTCCTTTTAACTATTGCTCCAGAATGTGGGTTAAGGAGGGGATAGACTGCATTGCTGTTTGATAGATTCAATAATCTTAATTATTGCACTTAGTTTTCTGAATATTTCTATACTTCAACATGATTAAAAGACTCACCAAAAAGTCTACTCTAAAATGTTAACCTTATGAAAAACTTTTGGAATTTCCTATTTGACCACTGAATTAGGTCTCTCCTGAAGATGCATGAACAACCCAACCACGGTTTATCTTTATGACCACATAAGTGTTGACCTAGAAATGGTTCTTGAGAGAAGAAAGCTGTCCTTTTCTATTCAATCTCATCTATGTCTTTTTACCAAGTTCCATGCACATTCTTTAATGGAAGCTCAAAAATACCAATAATGATGACAACGGCATTACTCTGAATGATGATAAACCATTAATTTACCATGAGGTTCAGTGGTCGGATTAGAATTATTTAATAAGCAGCAAATCAATTATGGAGCAACCTTCTGGTAAATGTGTCATAGGGGCAGTTCATCCTGCTGACATTACTTCTTTTCAGTACACACTAATAAGATCAAAAATTTGTTTTTACTCAGCCATAACTATCTAAATTTCATATTAGAAAAAGATTTCTGAATGCAGATAAAAGGTTTCAAGCACCTATATTGTTGTATACTTCAAAAAGTTCTTATAAACATGCTTTAACATATTTGTATCTACATAGCACAAAGTCCCTCTTGAGCATTCTTCATGCTTTATCATCTTAAATATCTTGCACTCCTATTGTGCTAAATAGTTACCACCTTGCTCATCCAATAGTCATAACTAGTCCAGCACTGAATGAATGCAGGACCAAGTACACAACAAAGAATGCAATCTCAGCTTTCCAACCAACAGCTTGATGCTCTGACCCCCATGCCATGTGCTATGATCATGAGTGATGGAGCTGTTCTGACTGCAAACTACTTTCAAATAATGATCCACAAAGTTAATCAAAAGGGCTTCCCTGTTCAATATTTACCTGTTACTCATTGACAGCCACTGTCTGCATTGCCATCTAGGATGTATAGAATGGGATCAGGAATACTGAACTCAAACAGAACCTGAGTGCCTTGCTGAAGTACCAGGCACAAAGACAGCAGAATGAAGCTGCTCTTCAAACCACCTCTGACACTAAGATGTCTGCACGAGCTCCACAGCAGCAACACACTGCTCCTTCCTGGATTTGGAGGTCAAAGTAGTTCTGATAATAACAGGGATGAAAGGAAGAACAACAACATGAGAAAAAAAAAGAAAGAAAGAAAGAAAGAAGCAAGATATTAGGTATCAAAATATAAACATGGAGGGAAAAATAGTAATTTCCTGTATTTGGGGAAAAAAATAATATTCCCTTCTTGATGTGATCTCCTTGCTTTTATGTACTAGGAAAGTCATATCCATCCTGAAAATTATTTTTCTCATTTTAATACCTATTCAACATTTTAAGCTAAAAAATAATAAAACATTGATCTTTTTTACGTGTTGGGTATTTAAATGCTGTTTGCCAGCCTATCAATCAAACATACCCAGAGTGGCTGCTGACCAGCCTCCATGTCCGCCCCTAAAGAGAGACAGGTGATCAGACTGATCATAACACAATTCTCTCATGTCGTTTTTTAACCATCAGCTGAAAGCAAGGCTTACTATGAGACCTTATAATTCACATTACCCGTGAACTCGGCAGGTTCTGAACATGGGTGTTTAAGGGAGAAAAGTCACTCCAAATGTTAACCCTCTCTTAACTGAATTTTCCTGAACACTTACTCAGGAATGGTAAACAGTATTTGAGCACTTAGTATATACTAGGCATCGTTCTAAGTACTTTACATATATTAGTTCATTTACTCCTGTGAGAGAGACTATTCACATCATTTTACAGATGACAAAAATCATGAACAGAGAGCTTATGTAACTTGTTCAAGATCACCCAGCAAATAAGGAACTAGGGTGAACACATCAGTCTCCATCAGAGCCTGTGCACCTATCCCCTACACTGAAGATGCCTCAGTTGCATTTGGTGCTACTGAGGAGGTAAGATAAATTATTGGCCTTTAACAAGTACCTTAAAAGGGTTGGTGGAGTAGATAAATTAATAAATATCTTTAAGGAACCTGCAATCTTATTGAGAAGATATTAGCCATATACACACTTCTATCCTTTAACTTCTATAAGTTTGTGTCATGCCTCACCTCTCAGTTTAACTGAGTTCCTAAAAGGTATTTATTTGCAAATACACAATTGAGTGCCACCACACATGTGGGAGAGAGTAAATGATGCTTTAGGATTTAATCTTGGATGCAGCATTGTCTTCTCTCTCTCTTTTACATCCCCCTCAATCCACCCCATCAGGAGATCCTGTAGGCTCTTCCTTCAGAATATATCTCAGATCCAGAATCTTCTCACCACCTCCATGTCTACACCCTTGGTATGAGCCACCCTGATTATGGTAATTGTCTCGGAGCTAGTCTCCCTTCTTTCACCCTACTCCCCCTGAAGCATACGCTCAGTTCGCAGCCAGACTGACTTTAAAAAGTAAGTTACTCTTCAAGTCAAAATCCCCATTTCAAGTGAAGTAAAAGCCAAAGGACTCACCCAACTGCCAAGGTTCTGCGTGCTGGCTCCCTATTACCTCTCTGACCTGTCTCCTTCTATGTTCTCCTTGCTCATCCAGCCTCCACCGCACTGGCCTCCCCTGCGGTCCTTGAACACACCAAGAACTCTTCAGCTTCAGAGCCCCTGCAGTGGTCGTTGGCTCTGCCTGGAATATTTTCCCCTGGCTATCTGGATGCCTAACTCCTTCACTTCCCTCGAGTCTTTGCTCAAATGTTATCTCTTAAAATGATGCCTCACCTATTTGAAACCATAACTGACATGTCTTCACCCCAGCACTCCTAATTCCTTCTTAACCCTCTGTATTTTTGTCCCACAGCCCTGACCACCACCTAGTAGACTACAGCTTTACTTGCATTTTAACGTTTAACTGTTTAGTACCTGTCTCAAATGCCCTCTGACTTTGAAGGGAGAGCCTTTGGTCTTTGTCCACTGCTAGATCCCAAACCATAGTTCCTGGTTAAAGAAGGTGCCCGATTAATGTGCTGAATTAAATTAAGAGGAGAAACCACTGTGGATAAGGCAAAGGCAGAGTCATATATGTGTTGTGCCCAACAAGAGTAAGTGGACATGTTTCATGGATAGGAACAGAGAGCCTGTGTTGACAAATATCCTGGCAGAGTAAGGGAGGCTGAAAAACAGACTAGACCAAGACTGGTGGGTTTTAAACATTAACCTAAGATTATAGACACACCATGCAGTAAGAACAAACAGTCAATGATTTTGAGCAAGGAAATATGTTAGAAACAGCATTTTAATCTGGTAACTATAAGGTAGCCCAGAAAGGAAAGTTTTGCATTCCCTTGCACAGTACTGTGTATATGGGAAGACTCAAGTATTTATCTAACTTAATCAAACTGAATGAGATAGGAGATAAGAAGACTAATTAGGAGACTGCAACAATCTAGACATGAAATAATAGCTTAGATTAGGGAGATGGGCAAAGAAGGGAAGTATTTTTAAAAGAAATCATGCTACAAACATGGGCATTTTAGACAGAGGAATCAGAATGGAAGAGGATTCCAAGAGTGAGCCTGAACAACCAGAAAAATTAAGATAAAGCAGAAGTGTAAGGTGGGAGGGGATCACTGTAGGAAGACACAGAGTTCTGTTTCGGGGGACGGCTGCACTATCCAGGAGAGAGCCCTAGACTCGGAGACCAGGAAGGTCTCACTTTGCAGGAGGGCCAAGCCACACCACAGCTGTGTGAAATTGTTCGGATCACTTAACCTCTAGGACCCAAGGGGTTTTTTGGCCTGGTTTGGGGTTTTTTCCATGTAAAATGGAGATCGAACACAGTTTACTGGGTTGCTTTGAGGATTAATTGGGAATGTCCATGGAAGTGCTTGCAAATTTGTTGGTCATTACATGTGGAGGTAGATGGAAAGCAGAGCACAAGTAGAAATGTGAAGCAGTTTGGAAATATAAAACGAGTTTGGAAAGAGGTAGGGCTTGAGATTCATCCATTTCTGTGTGATAACTGCAGGGTAAAGACTGATGAAGTTCCCAAAAGGGAGACCTAACTGTCCTCATACTGAAGAGTACACAGCTTTGCACACAAAAGACACCGAATATATGTTTCTTAAATGACTAATGTTCAAATATGACAAACTTCCCTCCTCTACAGGTAAGACTTAAAGTTCCTCAGGGTCTTATTCTTTCGCAGAAATAGATTTCAGTAGACTATCCTTGAAAAGAGCATGGATGTTTTCCTGAGAAAAAGTATCATCCTGCTCCAAGGAGCCATGCCATCCAATTGAAAGGGGATGACCTGCCCAGATGGACCTGGATTGGTCTGCTATAAACGGTCACCAGATTAAACCTTATTAGCTGCGTATTCTGAGCAAACCTAACTTCTCTGTGCCTTCATTTTCTTGAGTGCAAAATGTGTATATTACCAACCTACTTCAAATATAGTTATTTGGGTCAATTACAGTAATGCCTGGAGACCACAGAATACCACAGTTGGAACATGTTACTTCCTTTCCTTCTGATTTCAGCTTCATTTATATTACTGCAGATGGAAAAACAGCCAACACAGAAGCAGGAATGGAGAAACTGGAATATAAATTCAGTTAAAACCCTCTGTCGTCCCCGAATGATCAATTTAGCCTCACAATGCAAGGCCTCAGTATCAATGAGTATCTCCTTTTGATGGCAGAATAAATGCAGCTGTATTCATTCTCTCCTGTCTGTATCTCAGAGCCTCGAATTTTGAGGACACTCTGTACCACAGTAATCATCTGTGTGCTGCACATTTCTCCCGAACAAACCCAATAAAGATATTTGTGGTGCAAGTGAACCAAACTTGCCACTAGACCTTTGTAAAAATATACTTAAAATCTGCTGCCCCATAATGTTAGTCTTCTAGTCTTCCCTTCCACAAGGCCTTTCACAAGTACCACGATAAATAAATATTTTTTAAAAAATCAGCATCCTTTATTCCTACCAGCCTCATATAAATTGTTACGAGCTCTAGGCAAGCAGCATTCAGAAAAGATGGTAGCCAATCTTGCTCCCAGATGAATTTACTGATTATCAATTTCACCAGAGCTTAGGAACTCCCCCCACCCTCCACCCTCATCCCCACTAGATGTGTCACCAAACCTCGACTTTACAAAACATGGTGACATGAATACCACCACCTTCACTGATATTAATTCAAGACCTAGGACATCTGCTGAGTCTCTCCAGGGGATAAGAATCAGAGCCACTGCTTATTCGTGCCTTACAAGCCATCAAGCAGTTAAGCAGCCTGCTTCCCTGGAAGTGAGCAAAGACTTCCCTGTAATTATGGTAATACGTTCTTCACCATGAGATCCAGCCCGTGTCTGAAGGACAAGGGACAGGACAGGAGGCATTGTGCCTGACGGAGCCACACTAACTCAATTTCACTCCTAAAACAGTTTTTTTGGAGGAGTTGGAGAGTGGAAGCAAAGAGAAGAATCATCAAAAAGACCATGTACCCCCTGGTTTCAAGGCCAAGGCATGCAACTGGCTGTGATTCACTCTGAGCACCCCTAACAGGCAACGGTCAAGAAAATGGTGCCATTATGGAAGCTTAGGTTGATTGATGCAAGTGATGAGAATTGCTAGTAAGAAACAGGCCTCTCCTCATTGGTACCTAGTGAGAAACAGCAAAGAGTGAGGCCCTATATGTAACCTAATATACAAATACTACTGCATTTGCTATTTATTGCAGGGACCCCTTATAACTGGGCTGAGAGAAGAGAAAGAAAATTACGTTTTAAATAAAGGCAATGATAATCTATTCAATCATATAAATCTCAAGCACTCAATTCCTAAGAATCGTCACACTGATATGTGAATCAGAGAGGTCTCAAATTTGCCAACAGAAAATCACTCAAGAATGTTTTCCTTACAGGCTGGTCATTGAAGCAAAATCCTCACAGGACCCAGACTTTTCTCTTGGTTCAGAACTAGATCAAAACATCTCAATGCTGAGCACAGGAAACAGAATTCTCTTTTTAAGCAACCTGGAGAATGATGCAGCAGACGTGGCATGAGAGAGAATGAGTTTGTAAAGCAGCCAGAAAACTCCATCTAATCACTTACCTGTTATTTCTCACACATGTACATATTCTGATCTAAATAAGCCATGTTTCTTTAACCTACCACAGGCTCCTCGCCATTAGCTTCATCCTGTAACTTCCAAAATTATTTCCACATTTAAATGACGGGCTATTCGACAAAAATAATTAAGGTGGTGGGGAGAGATTTTTCTGCTTAAAATCTTATCACTAATGCCACTTATATCAGTAGTTCCTGCTGGAGGAATTTAAATTCAAACAAAAGAATTTAAATTCCCCCAATAAGAAAGTGCTAAAAATGCAGAAAGAAGGTACTAACTACACCAGGGAAAAAATATAAGTCATGTAAGAAAGGAAATCTCTGCAGAACATGGAAGCTGACCATATTGCTTCCAGCTTCCCCTAAATAAGCTGCTCCTCTACAAGTTACAACATGTGAACCCAGAAATTTCCCAGCTGAGGCAACTTGTTGATGGATTCACAAGAAAATACCTATATACAGGGATATACATCTATCAGAGATGATATGCTTATAAATACACACAATTATATATAGATGCCAAATTGTTAATGGTGGCTGTCTATGGGTGGTACCATTACAAAAGACATTGATGTTTGTTTTTTCCTTTATGTTTTTCTGCATTTTCTAAATGTTTCAGAATGAAAACTTTTGGCATGTCTATTCAAAAAAAAAAAAAGAAAAAAGCTACTCCAAGAGAAAACAATAAAACTAATCTAGAAACCCCTCCATACACCAACCCAGAGCCATGGCACTGGGCTTAGTGAAAGGAAATTCCAAGAATATGCCCACAACAGGAGTTGACCACCCACCACAGCGCCCTCTGTAACACAAAATAACACAAACTCAAGGCCATTTACTGAGCAGATGACAGGGAATTCCCTGATCAATAATAGACAAACACATGGATATAAAAGTTCTGAGTAGGGTCAAGTTGAAACCATAATCTCATCCCCTTGTTGTTAGTAAGACTAGTAGTGGAGGTATGATATATACATATATCTCTTCTTATTACCAGTTATATATCTTCTCATTAAAATATCATAATATTTTAATTATAAGTGGCATTTCCACAATATTTTTATGTATTTTCCATGACTGTATTTCTTAAATTTCCTAAGAATATGAAATATTCTAAGAATATGAAATATTTCCTAAGAATATGAAATATGGTGTGTGAAATTAACTTAGATTTTGAATATTCACTAAAATTCACAGTTATCCCCTTTAATGGAGTACGGTACTTTGAATGTTATGAAAATGAAAATTTTCACATTTGTATTACATAAATGGCAAATATAACACATAATTTAGAATGTGTTCTTTTAGGAACTTTAAATTCTTCAACATTTCCATAGTCATAATGGCTTATCTTGCTAGAGGCTGAATGTTTATTTTTCTCCATTTTGCAGACAAGATCTCTATGAGATGAACAGTTATACCCCAAGTTAGATGAGTAGCAGAGCAGTACTCATTTAGTGAGTACTTACTATATGCCAAGCACCATAATAACCATTTCTGTGGTTTAGACCTTAGGCTCTGAAGTCAGACAGACTAATGCAGGGGTCAGCAAACCTTTCCTGCAAAGGACAAGATCGTAAACATTTGAGGCTTCGTGGGCCATATGGTCTCTGTCACCAGTGTAGCACAAAAACAGCCAGAGATGATGCATGAATGAATGGGTATGGTCATGTGCTAATAAAACTTTATTTACAAAAACAGGCAGGGGGAAAGGGGAGCAGATGTGGCCAGTGGACCATAATTGGGTGATGCTAACCCAAATTCCACCACATGCTATCTTCTTAACCTTGAGTGAGCTACTTAAACTCTGTAAGCCTCTGTTAGCTTACCTATAAATGATTAAAATAATCTTACCTAGTGTATAAATTTATTATAAGCATTTTAAAAATTGTATGTTGGGGATCGGGGCCAGTGGCACAGTGGTTAAGTTTGCGTGCTCCGCTTCAGTGGCCCAGGGTTCACAGGTTCAGATGCCGGGTGTGGACCTACACACCACTCATCAAGCCATGCTGTGGTGGCATCTCATATACAAAGTAGAGGAAGACTGGCACAAATATTAGCTCAGGGACAATCTTCCTCAAGCACAAAGAGGAAGATTAGCAACAGATGTTAGCTTAGGGCCAACCTTCTTTACCCAAAATTTTAAAAAAAGTATGTTAAGCCATCAGTCCACTGCCTGACATGAGTATCTTGTGAAAGATTAGTCACATTAGTTGTTATCATCATCTTTATCATCACATTGATCCTCAAAACAACTATGAGAGAATTGTTATTTTTACCCCCAGTTTAGACAGGAGAAAACTGAAGCTTAAAGAGTTAGGTAACTTAGCCACTGTCCCACATCTAACAGATAATTGTGGGGCTAGGATCAAACTCAGATCCATTTCCAGGAGGTTTAACCACTTCTAGCAATATTAAATACTACTGTGTGGACTTCTGGATCTCTTAAAACAGGTTGCCCATAGTCAAAGACCACAGCATCATTCCTCCACTCTAATGCATAAACTAAGTCCAAAAATTCACTGAAGACACGTTTACAAACTCAACATACAGAACAAGCTGTTCTTAAAACCATACTTTATGTGTAGCTACAAGTCTGCTATATTATTTTTAAATCTAGGCACAAGCAGCTTAGTCTCCTTGCCTCTCTCTGAAACCACCCGTGAGCAATTTTGCACATTCTAGTTCAACAGCATGCCTACAAAAGGTTCTTTGTAGCTCTGTTCCTCTCACCTTGACCTTTACTTTCTGTTCTCGGGTTTCTAGAGCTCTCATACATACAGCAGGTGTGTCACTAACCAATTATTTTTAAAAATCTAGGCAGTCACTTCTCTCATAATGAAAAATATACACTCTGGTGAAGCCAATTAATATTCTCTCATTTTAAATCATGCCTCCTGTGCCTGTCCATTTTCACTTTCTGGCCTTCGTTTATCTTGAATTACAAGCGGTCTGTGAGGATGAAGGCAAATGTCAAGCTCCTCAAGCCAGGAAAAGCAATAAATTTGTAGACAGGTCCTGAACTGGATTTCATTTGGCGGAGTCCTCAAGATGTTTATAAAATGAAAATAATTTCAAACTAACAAACACAGCATGACTGCACATTCTTCCACACGAAGTACACTAAATGAGTTTCTCAACAAAGAGGAGATGCTGAGGCCGTGGGCCACACCCACAGCAGGTGTCCTGCCTCAGGTCTAAGCTGCTTCCAGAGTGACTCTCTAACTCGTGGTCCATGCCCAACTCTTCCCTCCTCACAACCTTCCAGGGGCTCTCAAAGAATCAGTGGCCGCCTGCCCCGATGCCTTTGCTCCACCTTCTCCAACCTCTATTCCTGTCACCTTTCCTCAGCCCTCCACTCCTGACATGTGCCATTTGTGATTCACTACACCAGAACCACCTGTTTTTTGCCCAGATCACTACTTCAAGCACGCCTTCCCCAAATCAAGTATCTCCTCCACCATAAAGACCTCAGGGCCCTCCTTGACTATCACAAATAACCCTTGCGTGGTGCCACTTCCACAGTTTGCACTCATCCCACTCGAGGCACCTCTCACACAGGATCCCAGTTACTTGTTTACACCTCTTCTAGACTTCAAGTCTTCTAGGCTTCTGGAGGGCAGAGGTTTTCTTAGTCACCCTTGAAAATCTCAGTTTACCTAGAACAGCATCTGACCCACAGGTGATGATCAAAATACATTTGTTAAATGAATAAATAAGTTCCCTTTTAAGCCAGTCTGAGATTAGCCCTGAATAATACTTTCATGCCATCCACATTACCAAGATATGCCACTTGAAGTCATTCATAGGCAAAGTCATTGGTGGGATGCTAAAATTAACTGGGAGAAACCACCAGAAACCATGCTGAGGTCTCAAAGGCGTGATATGGAAATTAGAATTCATTTGGATGTTGAAAGGCTTGAAGCAGTTCTTGCTACAAAGTTCAATGTCTGTTTAACATGCAGATTCTGTTAGAACTCTTTATGAAGTTCACTGTATAATTCTTTTTGCAATTCTTTGTTATTTACGGATCCAAACACAACTGGCATAAATTATTCTAATGTGGGGGGGTGCTGTATAACAGCAATCAATCAGGTTCAACAACCAGCAAAAGAATTCGCTGCCGCTGAAGCCTCTTTGACCCATCCCTCCCCTTCAGCACAGGTGACCATCTATCCCCTCAGCAGCCTGCCTGACAAGGCACCTGTCTTGTTCTCCTTAATTGGGATAACATGTGCAAGTGGTTAGTTCTGTCTGGCACAACACAGCTGATTAAGACTGGCGAGTTCCTTCCTTCTTCACTCACTCTCCTCCTCTTGTGCCTGGACTGTTAATTCCTTCTCTCTTTTGAATCTGAGATCTTCCACTTTCCAAACCATGCTTCTTGGTCAATGCAGGCCTTAACCCTGTACTGAATAGGAGAAAACCCAAATTCTGGGTTTGTTCTTTTTGGGAAAGGGAGAAAACGTCACCCCCCACCCCCTCGGCCCCAAATTAATTTCTCCAATTCCTGACATGGTGTCTGAAATTATTCTATTGGAGAAGACTCGCTTTTTTTCCCCTTGAATTCTTTCACTTGGAATTTCTTATTAAAGTGCAAATGGCCCTGAGAAGGCTAATATTATCAGTTAACAACACCTGATCTGCAATAAGGGGTACAGACAAAAACCCCCAGTGGAGACAAGGTCCTGGGCCTGAAACGCTAACCAGGTATCCAGGGGGAATGAATTTCACAGAGGAGGAAAAAGAGCTTAGGATGGAGAAGAGAGAAACAAATACAACCCTCAAATTTTGCCAACGGCCTCTTCTGCTTTAGGTGACAAGTCTCTAGTCAATTACAGACCCCTTCTCAATCGTGGCTGCACTAGGAACCCTGGGTTAAACCCCTTTGTTTAAAATAGATCCTGCGTGCCTATTGCAATGGCACAGCATAGGCACAGTAAAGGTTAGTAAGGTCCAGACTCAGTCTTTTCTAAATATCGGTGAAATGATTGTTCCTGAACACAGGTTTAAGGATGCTCACTCTTCCTCAAATCCCTCTATAGTAGGGTCCAACCAGATGGCTGAATTGTGACAAACTTTGAGGCTAAAAAACCCTTTCTCAGTTGACTCTTTTCTACCTAGTTATCCTTCCTCAGGATCGCATATTAACACAAGTGATTGTCAATGGATATTGCTACAATTCCATCTCCTGTCCATGAAAGTTTTCTTTCTTCTGACAAGTATTTTCTCGCCTTTCTTTAAAAACAAAAAAAAAACCAGTTATATGGAAAGGGGTGTCTTTTCCCTTTTTTCAGACTCTCTCATACTTTTTTCATAGAGCTTTTACTTTTATGTTTGAAAATTTAAAAAAGTAAGACTGACAATTGTTTTAATTGGAAAGAACTTAGGCATCTCCCAATCAAATCTGCTGCTTTATGGACGAGTTCACTAATTGTTGCCAACTATAAAGACAGGTGAAATAGGGAGAGTCTGGGACCTAAGTTTCAGTACTTAGCAAAATGCTTAAATAAAACAAAGAAATTTGAAAAAAATATTTACACTACAATTAGTGTTTTTGAAAGCCCTGTATTCCTACCCTCTGCTAAAAACTTAATCTCACCAGTTACAATTTGAAGTTCTAAATTGGCCATGTCATAAGCAATTAATGTAAGAAGTTAGGGTAACTACCATTATTTTGAAATCATAAATTAGAGACATTCTGAAATAATTAAACTGAGGTTTTATATTCCTGTGTCCTTTAAATTTTCAATGTTATTGAAACAATTTAGTTTAATTATTTTAATAAATCCCAATAACATGTTTTAAAATGCTTTAGAACATAAGGTTATAAAATGTGAGAAAATTATAAAGCCATAGAATTATAGTTGGAGGGATATGAGCAATGATATGCTGGTAAATATATAACCACCAATTGCAGGTTAGAAGGCACCTCATTTGCAGCATTTTCCAATATCCATGTTGCAAACACTTCCCCTAAATTCAAGCTACTAACATGCGGTCAGGGGTCAGAGAAAGTGAAAGATGTGCACAGATGGGCTCTCATGAGCCCATCCAAGTTGGCTCCAGAACATCTGGATAGTGTCGGCTTTTCATTCCTGAACCCTTTGCACAGAACTGACCATTTCTTTCTTTACAACCCACTGTACCCTGAACACACAATCACATAACACCTAACATTATTATGTTTACCTCCTCGACTCTCTATTACAGTGACTTTCAATCTTTCTGGATGTAAAACACAGTAAGAAAAACATTTGACCTAATGACCCACCCTGTGTACACACATGTGTGTGTGCAGTTTTATGTACATGTACCAAAACATAAAGCAAAAACAGAAGTCTCAGAATAAAACATACTCTCACTAAGCACAATACACTAAAATTTTCTATTCTCTTCCATTTCATTTAAAAAATTCTGATCTTGAGCCACTAAATTGCATTCATACCCCTCTATTTGGGTTGGGCCCCCAAAATCGAAAAACAGTGCTCTGATAGACTCTAAACTCATTCAAGATAGGATTATTATATGTCAATTGTCTGTATCTGTTCTAGTAGTAATTATTGAGACCCAAGAAAGTTAAGCAACTTGCACAAAGATGCACTTGCCATCAATGATAAAAGGCCCCTCAAGGCAAATAATTCATTACACAAATTCAGGATATTTGTGGCTTAACACTGAAAGCTAGAGGGTCTTCCAAGACAGACACCACTTCACCAGAAATCGATGGAGAAATTTTTATTTTTTGTGAGGAAGATTGTCCTTGAGCTAACATCTGTGCCAATCTTTCTCTATTTTTTGTACGTGGGATGCCACCACAGCATGGCTTGATGAGAGGCGTATAGGTCCATGCCCAGATCTGAACCCACGAACCCCAGACTGCTGAAGCAGAGCTATCAAAGTTAACCACTATACTACCGGGCTGGCCCCAAGAGAAATTTTTAAAATATTGTGCTGACTTCATCATTGATGAAGGTTTGGCCCTTTACCCACCGTAGCCCTATGACCAATCCTGCCTGTTTGCCTAGGATGACAAGGCAAATCTTAGTGATCATCACTTCCCTATTACCAATAATAGTCACCCCTCCAGAGTGTTAAAAAGATACCCATATTTTTGACAAAACATTTTAAATCCTCCATGGAGGAGAGCTATATAAATGCCGATTAATGCTAAATATATTATATAGAACACACATACTTCAATATCTAATACACATTAACACTAGCTTTCTAACAACCAGAAGCCTAAGACTTATTTGGAGAAAATACTCACTCAGGAAAATAAAACCTGACTCCACGGCCTTTTTCTCTTCAGTGTGCTCATGCAGCACATGCTTTTTTATAGGTGCTATTAAATGTACACTATAGTTTCAAGACAATCCAGATAAGCATCTTCACTAAAATACACAACACCATAAATCATCTCAGTGACAGTGCTCCAATTTAACATCTTGGGGATTTCCTCCCCTTCTTCATCATTTATTTGCCAATATTTCCTTGTTATGAATATCCCCCTGGTGACTTTCCCTGGCAGTCACAGCTGTGCTACCTACTGTGTCTACCTTGACTACAAATAACACCAAATCTTAAAAAAGCAAGCCCTTGAGACAATACGTATAGTTAGAAAGGAAGCCTTGCTGCGGACTGAATTCCTGGTGACTCCATTCAGGCTCTCGACTTTAAATGGACAAACCTCAGTCTCTCTGCAGCTAGTAATTTCACACATGTGAAACTGGCTTAATTACAAATGAACAACAGTTGGCTGCAGTCTCCAATTACTTGAATGGTCAACAATCAACGGCTGCTTTAATACAGTCCTTAAAGCACCCCCTTCTTATCCAGCAAAAGGCTTCTTCAAAGTATCCATGAATCACAAAAAAGCCACAAACTCGCCAACAGATTACAGAAACTTGACCACCAGGAGCCACAATAAGTATAACTCACAGATAACAAGGATTTTTAAAAAACAATAATCAGAAACAATTTTGCATTATAATTAATCCGATTCTAATGAAGAAAATACTACTATCTAGGCATCAGAATATCAAGAAATAAAGCCAGAGATAAATAAGTTGCTGAGATACAGAGAAGAGACCCAGCTACATCCGGTGCCCACTTTGCACCCATTTCAGAGAGCAGCCTTCATGGGCTCCAGAATTTCCTGATCACTTATAAAATGGAAACCATGAAAGAAAATGCTCTACAACCAACTGGAGGCATAAGTGAAAGCAGAACTCACCAGCTTGTATTCAGAAAGGAGTTTTAAGGAAAAAGGGTACTTTTTT